>NC_056732.1:825040481-825262981 GCF_019279795.1 Protopterus annectens
GTAAGGCGGTCCACACAGCCTATCTGGACCTCGCCAATGCCTTCAGCACCATCCCCCACTCTGGAATCATAGATAAACTTACTAAGCTGGGCATAAATCCCTATTTCACTTGATGGGTTGCCAACTGGCTTACTGACAGAATGCAGACTGTAAAAGTAGCCGACTCCAAATCCAGCTCCAGACAAGTGACAAGTGGAGTACCTCAGGGTTCAGTCCTGGGACCACTCTTGTTTGGCATCTACTTCTCTGAAGTACAGGCTAACACTAAGGGACTCTGGCTAACAAAGTTCGCAGATCACTGCAAACTGGGAGCCATTATTGAATCCCCAAATGATGTGGATATTCCACAAAAGAGCCTTACAGAAACAGATGCCTGGTGCCAGAGCCATGGGCTCAAGCTTAATGCCAAGAAATGTATAGCTATCCCCTTTGGAAAAAAACATGTACCCATGAATTACCACATAGGTGGAAGTACACTAAACATCGAAAGTGTGATGAGAGACTTAGAGACACAGGTGGACAGTGGTCTCACCTTCGATAACCACATCGCCACAACAGTCAGGAAATCCTTCTATGTGGCACACCTCATCATTAAGGGCTTTCATCCAGAAAAATGGAGGTCATTGTCCCACTGTACTCATCCCTCATTAGACCCATTATAGAGTATAATGCCCCATTTGGTAGTACCTCACAAGACATCTGCAACAGCTGGAAAGGCCGCAGAAATACCTCACTAAAAGAATCACAGGCCTAAAGCAGATGCCATATGCTGACCATCTAAAAAAACTCCAGCTATACTCTGTGGCATATCGTCGACTCAGAGGCCATCTCTGCTTAACATACAAGGCCATGTCAAACCCTGAGCTGCTGGACATGCTCCACTTAAAGAAATCCCAATCCCTCAGAGCCACCCACTCCAGGGATCTAAACCTTGTCATCACAATGAACAAAACATGCTGGAGGGATAGGTTCCTGACCCAAAGACTCCCCATACTCTGGAACAGACTGCCCATACATGTCAAGCAGAACGCCTCCTTGGCCCTATTCAAAAGGAACCCTGATGATTGGATGGGAGATAGGAATTTCACCCCAGGTATCATGTCAGTCGCCCGGCAAGACAGGGGTCCAGAGAAGTAAATACTGTGGGAAGAAATAGCCAGGAAATTGTTATGGCTAGGCTTGTATAGGTCCTAGGGCCGATAGCCTAGTACCAACCTATGAACCTATGATTCCTCCCAGGGAAATCTTATTGGCAATGCAAAACATGCCCTAGAGCCATGATTAAAGACACCAATCAGAAATCCCTGTACCATAGCAGAGAATGGCTACATCTATGCCTGTCACAAACACACACCATCATCAAACAAGGCAAGTTACCACCCCAATGAGTGAAACCTCTTACGGTACCATGCATGGCTGCACCTGCAAGCTACAATATCAACAGATATTTTGCATTAGCAGAATAGCAGTACGTTTTATAAACAAACGCTGTTTGAAAGGGAAGTAGGTAATGTCACTTTTTGTGGTACACACTTACCTCCCAAAGTAAAGTCATATATCCCTTTGTGCAGTAGAGCCTTTTCAGATACTGGCCAGCAGCATTCTGTAACATGACGAGGCCCATGGTAGTTATAGGGTTTATATTTCGTAAATTTAAAGCTTCTAGTGCTGCACTTATGGTAATAAGCACAACTTAATGAATGTTCCTGAAGTTATTTTTTTTACTCATTGTAGCTTTAGATAAGGCTATACTAAGATGCTATCTCAGTGTCATGCACTCAAATTAGCACAGTGTGTGCCTGATGATTGGGGAATCTTAGGACTGTCCTCAGTATAAGTGAATGCATCCCACAGTCTTGCCAGGTAACTGTCAGATGCCACTGGCATACCCCATTCTGATGAGCAGTGCAGGCAACACTGCAGTGACCTGAGGTGGTGCTATCCTGACCTTCTTAGATAGTGTCAAGATGAGGACAGAGAAAGGGCACCCAAGAACTATTATATGCTTTCTTTATGCCCTTTTTTCCTAGCTTGGGAGGCTATTATGGTGAACAACCTTCTGTACTGGTAGTGAATGGAAATGCTTGCTAGGTAAGGGGGAGTGTACTGGGGTCTATGTTTAGTCATCAAACTGACTAAACATCGAACAGCTAATCATCGAACACAAATCAGCAAATGTTCATTCTAACTTTCATTTCATCAAAACTGTGAGATGAGGAAAGTAACTATTTGGCCAGCACTTCCCCCTTCTCACTCATGGCAGAATTTCAAATCCACCGGGGGGGGGGCTTCACCCCCCCCAACACCTCCCTAACTATATATACCAACTCTGAGACTGCCCTACAGTGGGGAAAAGGGGGTTGTAGTATAGTATATAACTACGAACCTATGAACCTATGTCCTATGAGGACTGCCTCAAAGCCATACCCTTATACTCTGTCTCCTACAGGTTATTGAGAGATGATCTATGCCTGGCATACAAGGCATCCTTGGATCCTGCTCTGATTCTGATGGACCGTTTGCATATCCACAAAACAAATAGCATCAGAGCTACATGATTCAGAAACTCAAACTTTGTCTGAGACATAAATAAGACTTGGAGGGACAATTATGTGTCTCAGAGAATACCCCTTCTCTGGAACAGGCTTCCCATGCAGGTGAAGCAAAGGCAGAGCTATTCTCTAACTGTATTCAAGTGCATAATACACCATTGGATGGGAAATCAGAAATTTGCCATTAAAATATACTCCTAAAAGCAACCTCTAGGACACCAATAATACTTGCTGGATACATCTAGAAAGCTTGTCTAGGCCTGCAGGGTCCCTGGCGGTCATTAGCTTAGTATATAACTATGGACATTGAACCTAAGTAGTGACCATGGCTAGGATTATGAATATCTAACATAGATATCTGAAGGTCAGGACTTATTCTATGGATAGGTACAAAGCATCACTTTGATACTACTGGTCTTTCAAGGCACAGCATTACTCTTGCCCACATACCTCATGGCACATCTGCAGAAGCACATCAGGTATTGAAGTGGTTGAAAAACACTGGAAACATGAGCCACAAAGCATCATAGAATATGATGAAGTCTACATCACATGGGATCATCCATTACCAACAGTTCAAAAGATAGATGCTAGAAAAACAGATATAGTGGTCCATGAAAAGAAGACAAAAGTAGCGTTGATCATTGAAATCACTACACCCAGTGAAAACAATGTCTTGCGAACACAGAGACAGAAAGTCATAAAATATTAGGATTTGCAGGCAGAAATGAGAGCAATGTGGAAGAAAGCTACCCAGACAGTTCCAATAGTAGCAGGAGCAATGGGTCTTATAAAAAAGAGTCTACAATCGCATTTAGATATGTTACCAAAACATGTAACTCCATAAGAATTGCAAAAGGAGTCAGTGCTAGGCACATTGTGGGTGCTGCAACGAGCAGTTCTGGCTGACATCAAAGATTGAAACAATACTCCCCGGGCCTCCGCTGAAAATGTGCTCACACCCAGACGGACTATCCTGGCCAACAAATGTAAAATAAATAAATAGCTAAATAAATTTCATGAACTTTAATCGTACTTTGACTTAGGAATGGGGTCCATTCCCATCATGGTATTAGAAACCAAAAATACTTGGAGAAATTAAAAAAAGTGAGAGTCACTGTTAACTGTTTCATTATTGTCCTGCCAGCACATCACAGCCTAGGCAAGTTCTATGGCAATTTTACCAGACTGACCATTATATATAATTTTTTTTTTTTTATTGCTTGACTATCATGTAACCATTTGATTGTATGGGTAATATATCCTATTTGTCTCATGCCTGTTCTTATCTTGCTCTCCCTCTTCACTTCCTCCCTTTGTTGCTACCCTTTTCTTTTAATTTATGTTGTCAATTTCTATAGCATCTGCTATAGCTCTGCAAATGGCACAGCTCCAGTCTCCAGACTTCCAGCAATCATAGCCACTCATACATGCATTCCACCTGACTCCAGGCCTGCATCCCCACAGGGTGCAGTGGAAACTAGGTAGAAGTATCCCAACCCACCACTAGTGGTGTCTCGCTGAATAGAAGTACCATTGTTTTCACTGGTGGCACTGACAGGTTGAGGACTATATTACCTGCAGGGAGTTGTTGGGGGAACTGATTGACCAGTGGCTAGAAGCCTGTATCAGCCACCTAGTAAGAATCCTCCTGCAGCTATCAGAGTCACATCACTGCCTGTCCCTACTGTCACCCATGTAGAATGGGGCCAATTGAAGACAGTGGTCTGGCTGCTATATGACCTCTCCCTGAGTATTGCATGGGACTCTAGAATACAATCCCCATCCTGGTGTTCCACTTTCTCATGGGTCACTGTCTTACCCTGTTTGTTTTTCAGTTCTCTGCATCACCAGCATCTTCCTTTTATCATTGTGTCTGTAATTCCCATGTCTCCCTCCCAGGACCACAGTGTATCAGCACCTCCCCATCAGTATTTGCTTTATGCTTGTGCATGTGTCTCTACTTGTGAACTTTATTGTTTTACAATATCCTTTCCTTCTATTACATCCTTCTCCATCTTCCCATCTCCATACAGAAAACAATTGGGCTCTGCCCAGCAAATATATGCATATATATATATATATATATATATATATATATATATATATATATATATATGTGTGTGTGTGTGTGTGTGTGTGTGTGTGTATGTATGTATATTTATGCATACACATATACATATACATATACTGGGTATAAATTAAGATCACTGATGAAGTAGAGGATTTTACGTTTGTACTGACCTACAAAATCTAATAAAAAGGGAGTAAAATAAAACATTAGATATTTCTTACAAATGGTCTCAGTTGTGTGAAATGTAATGATTTTCTTTCTGCGCTAAATGTAAACCAGGGAGTACAGCAGGCAAAGCTATATAAAGAAATCTTAAAGATGTGTGCATCTGATATGACCTTATTAAGATACATATGCCTGAGACATCAGATTGGCATACCAGAATTATTTCAAAGAGTGGTTGCCCCCTATGTAATTGAATGACTAGAAGGTGTTGTAAACATAAATGAGTATCTGTTAGTTGGAGTCAAACACTACAAGAGTCTAACGAGAGACTGTCACATCTACTGACATAGACACAATTTTAAATTAAACTAGGGCAAGGGTAAATTAAGAGTAACAAGTCTGAAATATGAGGATCATGTCCTACTGTTAGATGGACTAAACATATACTCAAAAGAAAATCAGAGCAATACTACAAACATCAGAGCCAGGGAGCAAATTAAAAATTCTCAAGATTTTTTTCAGAATTATATAGGGTCCTTAAATGTTTACATCCAACATGTATGAGATAATTATGCCTCTTAGAAATGTGTTACAATGAGACAAACCATTGCAATCAACCATGGACATAGCAACAGAGCCATGGGCATGAAAAGAGAGTTAAATGTTTAAGAAACTAGCAAAGCAAGAGTCATCACTGAAATATTATGACATAAATAAACATCTGTGTTGCAAGTGGATGTAGGTCAAAATGGTACTGCAGTTGTAATACTACAGAACAAACAGAACAGTTACCTTTAAGTTGAGTTTTTTTAAATCCACAAAAGTTATACTCACAAACAGATAAATTATTTTTAGCAACAAATAATGAATAAGAAAAGCCATGAATGAATTTATGACAAAGAGATACAAAAGGCAACATATCTAAAGTCATTGGAAAGAATATTCAAAGTCTTTGTACAAGGTTCTTCCAAGATTAGAGAAAGCAAAAAAAAAATGTTATCAGTGATGTACCACATGGCTCAGTGTTTGGTCCTCCCTGTTTGGCATCTGTTTCCCACACCTTCAGGCCAGCACTCCTAGCCTATGGCTATCTATGTTTGCAGACGACAACAAATTGTGAGTTGTCATTTGTTCGTCCACTGATTCCCAATTGCTCCAACATGGGTTAGACCATGTTAACAATTGGTGCAAAGACGGTGATCTCCTATTAAATGTGAAAATGTAGTACAGTTAATTTTGGAAAACAGAACATTTTCCCATATCATATAGGTGATACTTCTCCAATGTGACACTGTCTAAGGGATCTAGGCACTCATACTGAGAGTTCCTTATATTTTGACCATCATGTCTCCACAGTAGTTCAGAAAAAGCATTGTATTTGGCTCAAATAAATTTCCAAAGGCATCTTCCTTAGATCCTACAGGTTCATAGGTGAATATTAGGCTAACTGCACTGAAGGGCTATTTTAAGCCTAGCCAATAACCCAAGGTAAAAATCAAACCCTGTAACTTATGTCTATGAGGTGAAGACCTTAACCATTATGCCAAACCAAGCCTTAATTTTCTTTTCCATGTATCTCAACAGACCCATTATTGAATGTAATGCCCTTTTGATGTGTGTTTGATTAAACACATCACCCAACTTGACAGACCCCAGAGGCTCCTGACTAAAATGACCAATGGCCTGAAATATCTTATTTATCAGAACAGACTGGCAGGCCTCTCTCACTGCACTCAGTTTCTTAGCAACTCCTCTGTAGGATCTATGCTTAGCCTTTCAAGGCATGGATGATCTGACTTTCTTTGACCTTCTGGTCCTTCATATATGACATGGTTCCTCAAATAGCTGGTTAAAGGAACTAAACTGTCATCAGTAGATAAATAAGACACACTGGCATGGTAGTTTCATAACCCAATGTACCCCTCTGCCACCTCTGGAACAAACTTCCACTATATGTCAAGCAGGGTAGCACTCTTGTCACCTTCAAGGTAAACCTAGATAACTATATGGGTGGCCTCAGGTTCACCTCTGTCTATCTTGTATTGTCTTCCTTGAGATTAGAGGGAACTTTTGAATATGGGCTGCTAGTTAGACTTCTAATGGTCTGCTGACTGATTGCTTTGTACTACGTTATGACCCTATGAAGCTATGAATAAATTGCTATTCCAAGTAACCTGAAATGATTAAAGTAACAGATTCTAGAATGTCGGCTGAACAGAAATACAGACACTTCTTTAAAGAAGAATATCTGGTCCAGACAGTCAGACAAATGTTGAGAAAGCATAAAGTTACAAAATCTGATGAAGCTTCCATTGTGTTTTTGGCAGTGTCCAAGCAACCGCAACTTAACTGAAAGGGAGATCAGAGGTCAAGGCAAATAAGTCCTATTACACTGCAAATTTTGAAGACAACTAAAGAAGCCAGACAGATGTACAGACAGTCTAAGACTTGCCATAGTCATGATGATACTGAAAACTGAAAAGTTACATGAATTAAAATGTCAGTTGAATGTGGATAAATATCTAATTTGAAGTAAAAAAAACTATGACATGCTTAATATAGAGACAATGATTATTTAAAAATTATTAATGTTTAATAATGCATGCCATTTCATAAAATATTTATAAAACAGTATATCATATACTCAGAATTGAACCCTGCAATGCATTGGGGTATATACCTTTACGTATTAGAGATGTCTGTGACTTGAAGTATATAACATGTGATGTGCCTCTTCCTTGAAGACAGTTACAGCAAAAACCTCATGGAGGCTAGCCATACATATAAATTGTTTGCATCTGTACTGGTCATCCTGATAAAGATAACAAATGCTGTACTAATTACTCACAAAACCTTGTGAACTTAGAACTGTAATGAAATAAAAGCATCAGTCACGAGCAAACATCCATACTTCTAAAACAATATTCTGTCCGTCTCGAGCTACAGCTTACAAAATGATATTTCCTATGACTTTATATATGTACGCCTTATAATTTGCTCTTATGTGTGTTCTCATCCCAGCAGTAAGCTAATTCACAAATGGGATGGTAAATGCATTAGTGACACAGAATAGACAGTCCTCTTCATCTTCCATTTACCTGGGCAGCTGTGTAATAACAGAATACCTTTCTGTGATGCCAGGTCAGACTACTAATTCTGTATCCTAAAGAACTGAGAGCATTGGTTTGTTTTACCACACAGCTGAAGTATAAGACACATGTACCATGGAAATATTTTTTTCTTAACAACAGCTCATGGCAAAATGTCATGGCCAAGTCTAGCATTTGGCAGATATTTTCTATATGTGATTTATTTTATTTATTTATTTATTTATTGCATTTGTTTACCGGGAAGAGTCCACAGGGCCTGAAATGAGCCCATTTTCAGTGGAGGCCCAGGGAGAAAAGCTACACATTTAATTACATACAGGAAAGTTTACACAATAATACAGAGGATATAAAACAGTAGTAATAAATAACACATAATATAATTTTGATGATAATGTGGAATACGTTTGATAACTACAGTGTCAAATAGTTTTACAGTCATGATTTGAGTACAGGAATAGAAAAGTATAGATATGCAAGTAATAGTATTAGCAGTGTGAAGAAGTTAATTTAACAGGGAAAGTGAAGGAGGCAGAGGCCTAAGGTAGGGATAAAGCATGCTACAGTGACAACAGAAGGAGTTAGTCTGGTAGAGAGAAGGGGAAATAGACTAGTGACAGACTGGAGACGAGTAGGATTTAGAGGGAGGGTCAGGTTTTGGGGTTAACTGTCATGGTGCAGGTGCAAACCCAGTGTGAGGAAAAATGAAGTCTAAGGGATTTTTTAAAGGAAGCAGGATTACTGACAGTCCTGATTGAAGCAGGCAGGTTATTCCACAGCTTGGAGACAGAAAAAGAATACAGCATTTGGCCAGCTGAGAGCTTGGGTTTGTGAACATTCGCTAGCATTTTGTCTTCAGACCTAAGTTGTCGACTAGGATTGTACATGGTCAGAATGGAGGAGAGGGATGGGCAGGTTGCTGGGTTGTAGATGAGTTTATGGGCAGTGGTTAGTTGTAGATATGTGAGGTGGTGGGGAAATTCAAGCCAATTTCATTGATGCAGAGAGGAGCAGTGGTGGGTGGAGAATTTAGCATTTGTAACAAACTTGGCAACTTTGTTGTAGACTGAGGCAAGTTTAGTTTTTAGGGAGGACTGAATATTGATAAGGATGGGTGCACCATATAAGAGAGTTGGAAGCAGGAATGATAAGGTGAGAACCTTTTAGCAGAGAAGCTGAGAAAGTGGTTTTGCCTATAAAGGACTCCTAGCTTTTGATGTTTTTTTTTTTTGATGTTACTATACATATGAAAGTCAAAGGTTAATTTATCATCAATGATGACACCAAGCAATTTGGTACGAGGGACAATTTCAATAATAGTATTATTTTCAGAGTGAACAGAGAATTGGGTTGGATCTTTTGGGGGTAAATATTAAGAGCTTATTTTGTTGGGGTTGAGGGCAAGTTGGTTTTGTGACATCCTGGTTTCAGTTGAGGTGAATGCCTCTTGGGTTAGCTGCTGTAGTATAGAGGCAGATTTAGAGAAGCAGATAATAGTAGAATCATCTGCGTATTGGATAACAGTATTGTGGGTGAGAGTAGTATGGAAGTCATTGATGAATATACTGAATAGAAGGGGACCCAGTATAGATCCTTGGGGTATCCCTGTATTAGTACTGAGGAACGGGGTGGAGGAGTGCTGCCAAATGGTAGATTGTTGCCGGTTGCTGGGATAGTTAGAAAACCAGTGAAGGGTGGGGAGAGAGATGCCAAGCTTGGAGAGTTTATTAAATAGAAGGGAGTGGGAAACTGTGTCGAATGGTTTAGATAGATCAAGAAAGCATGCAGAGACTAAGAAGCCATCATCACAAGCTCTGTTGACTGTATTCAGGAAGGAAATTCGAGCAGTGTCAGTGCTGTGTCCGGGTCTAAAGCCGTGTTGAGTGGGGGAAAGGAGCTGGTGTTTGACCAGGTGACTAAGGAACTGAGTATTAATGCACTTCTCAAGTATTTTTGAAATGGGGGAAAGAATGGCGATAGGTCGGAAGTTTGAGATGTCAGAGTTTTTGTCCCCTTTGTGAAGTGGGAGAACATATGCTTTTTTCCAGATGTCAGGTATATATGATTCCTGAATGGACCTGTTAATGAGAATACTGATGGGGTAAGCTATAGAGGAGGCTGATAGTTGTAAGAATTCTGAGTTTAAATAATTTTATTGTGGGATTATACCTTGATGATGTATGAAGTATGCAACTTTAACAAATGATAATGCTTACGTCCTCTATATTCTGCTGACATAGTGGAAAGCCTGAATGTGTGTTATACTGAACATTTTATCTACCTGCTTATGTCTCACACATCCTGACATATGATCTGGTGAGGTACCCTTGTGGTATTTGTCCCCGATGCCCCCAACAAACAAAGATATACCACTTGTCTACTTTTAGCAAGAGCAGTCATGATGCAACTATCCACTAAAAAGTAAAAAGAAAAAAAAATATGGCTTCAGTGTACCATAGATTTGATTATTTTGTACATTTCATGAAACAAAGAAGGTGATGAGTTGACCAAGTATTGATTTTCTTTGTTACTATGCTGTTTCAAGATGATGGCATGGTGAAGCATTAGTTTCCTGTGTGAAGTGATATGATTTTGTTTGGCAATATTGTCAGCACTGTTATTGCATTTGATTTTATCTATTATTGGTCCAACTTTTGTGCTCAGAAAGACATATGAACTTTTTGATGAATGTCATTTTGTAATTATAATACACTCCTATATTTTTTTGGGAAAGAACTCCGTACACATACAGGACTTAAAATTTTTATATTTTACATTTTGCAGCTGACTGAACAAAGTTTGGTCCTATTTTTGCGCATTTTCTTTTAGAAGAAAAATTGACTGTGTAAACTCTAGACTCTTCTGGCTAACAGGGCACACCCATTACTTCCTGTTGTTTTCCCCACTCAAGCAGCAAACACACCAATGAGCAACACTGGCCATTGTTCTGATACTACATATGCTCTCTGGACCCTAAAGGGAACTTAGGAAATACTGAGAGAACAGATGCCTGAGTGATTCATGCTAAGTAAATCCTATCTGATGTAGCCCTCAAAATTTGAGGGTATACATACATAAATACTAAGAAGCAAACACCTATACTGTTCATCCGAAACAAACCAGCCACACTCCCACCCTGAGCTAACTGACCTTCTGTGTGAATAATGGCCACTCTTTTTTTCTACTCACCTTTACAGAATATATAATACATAACTGGTAATTCCATTATACATAATATCATGGAATATCTCTTTTTTAACACCTTTACTGAATTATCACTTGTGATATAGGCAAACTTACATTTATATAAAGTAATCAAACTATATTAACAAGTTCACATTTACAAACATTATACATATATTTCTATTTATCCTAGGTAACATTACATAAATTATTAAATACCTCCCTTCTTTTAAACCTCATTCCTCCTCCAAAACATTTTTCTCTGAGTATTATTCCCACAATTTCCATTTTTTTTCTAAGTAATTTGCTCCTACCCTTTTCTAAAGATTCTGCCTCCTGTTATTTATCTCTGTTACAATATTCACAACTTCAAGTACTGTTAGTTTAGATTTTGATTTCCGTTTTTTAGTACTTGCTTTTTGGAAGCCACCAGAATTAAACTTAACAAGGCCTTGCTACATCTAGGCAATTCAAATCCTGTATCCCAGCTCAATAAATAAATAAATAATGATAGTTTATTTAGTTACACTCATTTGCTCACCCAGTATTCCTGACAGAGCACTCTTTAGGGATTTTCTAAAGTCTGACAACTCATTATACTCCCAAAACATAAGTCACCACTTACCTCTTTCTCCTTAATCACACCTCCAACACTTGCTATCTACCTAAGGAAAAATCTTTTAGATTCTGCTTGGGGTATAAAAGCATATATGCAAACACTTCCAGGCAAAAATCCTAAATGTTCTAGACTTTGATGCATATTTGGGAACCATACATATGTCCTCCCATTGTTTTTTGTGGCCTGCATATCTAATCTCTCTTCCCAATTGTTTCTGGTCTCTTCTGATTAATTCCTATAGTTATTGTGCAATATTTTATGCGCCCTACTAATATTTGTCTTTTAACAGCAACTTCTGTTGTAGATTGAATTGAAAACACAACCAGTGCAGGTCTTTCATTTAGGATTCCCCATCATGTTATCTCTGCCTATACTATGATATCAGTCCATGATAGAGAAGGCAATCACTAGCCTGCAATCCAAATGTCTTCCTGGCCTTTTCCCATTCTATTACCTTTGCTTCTCTAATTATCTGTTCCCAGTACCTTGGTTCCATTGCCAGCTTCCTCCAGTGCTTTACAGTCCCCTCTTGCCTATTCTCTGTACCCTTAATTGCAGTCATCCCTCTTAGCAGAATCTTTTTTTTCTCCATTCCCATGTTGGCTTAGCTTCTAGTATACTTTCTGCTACTTTATGAATATAATATTCTGTATGACTGACTTGTTTTTCTCCGTAAGGATTTGCATCCAAAATCCCATGTTTTTACTTGAATTACCTCTATGCTTCATCATCATCATTATCCCTTTCACTTGAATTGCAGTTTTCTATAACAGCCTCAACTGTGCAGCTCTAAAGTATCCCTTCAAAGTGGGTAATCCTAAACCTCCTTGTTCTGTTGAAAGAATCAACTGATTCCAATGGACTCTTGCCCTCTTCCCCTCCCAAATACAGTCATTAAACTCTTTATTAATTACTATCCACAGCTTCTCCTCTGGTTGAGAAAAATATGTCTGATCTGTTTATAAAACTAAAGGGACTAAAAACATTTTCATTGCATGTATATTACTATTCACATCCATAGGCAAGAGCTCTCAGTTTCTCAGTTTTCCTATTATCTTTTGTTTGGTCTCTTCCTACATATCCTTAGCTGTTATAACTAAATCCTTTTTAATCCATACTCCTTAATACTTTATTTTATCATTTCCCCATAAATATGGGTATTGCTGGACCAGTTCTATGGGTACATAGTTTATAGCTACAGGTTTTGTTTTATCTTCATTAATTTTATATCCTGAAAAAATCCTAGAACTGTCTCAGAATATTCTACAACACTGCAATGTCCTTTGATGGTTCCATTAGATACAAAATAATATAATCTGCAAATAAAGCCAACTTTTCTTGAGCACAGCACCAATTATATCCTTGAATTTTTGAGTCTCGTCTTCTTTGCTAGTGTGGTTCTAAATATAATGTACATAACAAATGGGGAAAAAGTACACCCCTGCCTGATTCCTCTGTTCAGACACAACTTATGAGAAAGTAACCATCCCACTTTGTTTTTTGCCTCTGATCCCTCGTTATACTTTTAATTAACCTTATTATTGTATAAGGAAATGGAAATGTTTTTATTGCCCTACTCATAACATCCCAGTTTACTTTGTCAAATGCTTTCTCTGCAGCAAGACCCACCAATAACAGTAGCATTTTCTTATATTCTGCTTTCCTTTGGATCATCATTGTTCTATTAATGTTGTCAAATATTGGCTCCTCCACAAAGCTGCACTGGTCCATATCTATCAAATTTGGCAACACCTTCACCATTCTTTTAGCCATTATAGACATACACATTTTATAATAATGTTTTAAAATTGAAATGGGCCTATATAAAGCTAGATTTAATGGGTCTTTACCTTCATTAGGTATTATAGCTACAACAGCTTTTTTCCAGGATGTTTGTGCCTTCTCTCCTTTTAAAATACTATTAAACAAAACCTTCCAGATCTTTATCGCTTTCTTCCCACCAAACTTCCAAAGTTCCATCAGAATATCATCTAATTCTGGGAACTTTCCTGTAGATTGGTTATGCATCACCATTTTTGGCTCATCTTTTCCTATCCTAACTGTTAGCAATTGAGCCTCATATATCTCTAACCTTGGCATATTTAAGTCTTCCATGAATATTTCCATTTGTGCTTTTTCTTGATTTCATCACTTTGATGCTTTATGCAAATTTTCATAAATTTGTTTTTCAAAACAATTTTATTGATTTTGATTGTAACATATTATAATCAATCACATACAATCATGAAAGATAAAGAAAAAGTGTATCTAAAAGTTTATAACATATATATGTCTCATATGTATATATATATATATATATATATATATATATATATATATATATATATATATATATATATATATATATATATATATATATATATATATATATATATATATGTATATATATATATATATATATATATATACAAAAATTAACAAAATTATAAAAACTGAAGTATATACATAGACATCCAATGAATTCATTTGAAATATACTATTATCTTCTGTTTATATCATACATCACAGATAAGAGAGGGATAAATTAAATGCAACAAGTTTTGCAGATTGACCCACAAATGATGATCATATGACTTTCTAGTTGTTCTAGAAATTCCCCGGGATTCATGAAGCTCGGCGCAAGGCCGGCGTAAGGGCTGCGCCGGCGGTGCAGTGAATAGCTGGCGTAGTAGCGCCATATGCATAGTAATGAGAGCGCGCCGCAACCACATACACGTGCGTAGTGTACGTGAGCGAGCCCAAGTAGGATGCGTCCGGAGGCATGGCTAAGCCGGCAGGCGGTGAGCAACCTAATGTGCTGACTGCCACGGTCCGCCCATAATAGTAATGGCAGCAGCCAGGGCCCATGCAGAATGAAACGCACGTAGAGTATGCAACATAGTACCCGTCCCAACTAAACGGAGAAGCAAATACAACCCACGAAGCCCTAAGTGTACCCGTCCAAGGAGCAAAGGATACGCTTAAGACCGTGTTTGTCCCGCAATGCACCATCAGTGGGCATACCCAGAGAAGGTGTACCGCAGCATGTCAGCGCGCCGCACCAACATAGGAGTAGCGACTAAGGTTACCACCTGTCCCACTTTGCGAGGGGCAGTCCCTCTATGAGCAGTTGTGTCCCGATAAAAAATATTAAAAATGGCAAATGTGCTAAGATTGTAGGACATAATGATATCCCGTATTTAATGTAATGGTTGCATGAATTGGTTATTTCTGTAACTGAAATACCTAAATGTCACAAGAAACAGAATAAGCAACCAAACTGCCACAACAATAAGCTTTTATTTAGGCAAACAAGTGAAGTTCTATGCTATATAGTGACCGTGGGTATGTGTCGGCCTGTAAAATCAGATGTGAGTCCCGAAAATATCCCACCATGGCAACTGGAAAAGGTGGCAACCCCAGTAGCGACATGGGCATGGTCACCAGGGTTACCAGCTGTCCCAATTTGCTATGGACAGTCCCTCATTGGACAGTTGTGTCCCGGCAAAAGTCGAAAAACTGGCAAATGACCTGAGATTCCCTGCCAAAAATATTCCTGCAATATACCTGTAATAGTAGCATAAAACATATATTTTGTATATGAAACACATACATGGCATAAGAAACTGAATAAGGAACCCAAATGCTAACAGAATAAGCGTATATTATGGCAAACAAGTGAAGTTCTGTCAACTCCACTTGCTGTGGGTATGTGTTGTCCTGCAAAATCCGATGTTTCCACAAAACATGTCCCACTATGGGCATTGGAAAAGGTGTCAACCATAATGGTCACAAGCAGTAGTGAGAGTACATAGCCGGGTAGCTGTGTCGACATAACAACAGGAAGGAACCAAGATACCCTAAACACAGGCAAACATGTGCATAGCAACATATCCCACACCCAGCAACGTGTCTGTCGCATACACAGGATGGCGTATGTTTAAGTGTAATATCCAGAAGCAGAACCCATGCATGCAGATGTAATACACAATAGCCTCATTGTAGCATGTAAGTCCCACCCATGTACACCTGTGTACCCAAACCAGCTAGCATCCTTGTGCAGCTATACACATACACACAATGTGCATACCTGAAATGTGGTAAGAAGTTTGTGTTAGGCAGTGCCAGGCGGGCAAATACGTACCCCACATGTCACCAACCCACCTCAGGTACAGATATGGAAATGGCTGCATGTGAATGTGTCTGCAGAATGTGTACATCCCGCATGTGGTATGTACCCGTCCAAACCATATAGGTTTGCACACGCCACGGTGCACATAACTGTACACATGTGGACAAGTCGGGTTGTTGAACCACCACATCGATGATTAGCTATGCAGAGAAGTCAAACACATATAGCGGAACACGTGCCTACCAAACAGGACGTCCTAACAGGGTGCTACAGGCAAAGAAGGGGAAGGTGGGACATCACATGTGGAGAGTAGTGTTGCCGGACGGCCAAATACACACGGTCAAGGTAAAGGACGGAACAACATGCATATGGCCGGATGGATGTTGTTAGAAAAATATATATAGAAACACATATGAAGTGCCAGTGTAGAATCAAAATACTATATAATGCATTGAATTGTACCGTACAATATGGCAGTAGAAATGATCATGCATGTAATTGGTGAAGCTAAGCTGTAGTGTGATCGAATTTTGACCCTGGTAGTAACCAGTACAGCAGGCTTATGTCTCTCAGCATTAATTATCTGCTGGGTTACAGAAAAATAAATGTATGTACATGCATAACATCACCCCTTCCCCTGAGGAGGATGGCCTTGTGAGCTCTATCGAAGATAAGAGTACAACTCCTTACCAGAGACAAAGGCGTATTAAGAAATGAACTGACTACTGTATCGGAACAGTCCAGGGTCCTTGAAACAGCTACAATTACAGAAGGACACTGTAATTGACCAGGTGCCTTGCAAGGCTGTGTTATTCTCATGGGAAAACATTTTAAAAGCACGACCTCAGCACCCACGTATGTATAGACTATTGCGGACCATAGTGATGGAAATGCCCTGTGACCGACCACGTCAGTAAGGTGGGCAAAAGCTGATTGTAAACACTATATAAAGAAATTGCTTACTGTATAGAGTCAGACAAAACTCTCATACTTGGACTGTATATTATTTTGCCTGCCTGTGTACACTACTAAAACGTTGTGAACCCGAGCTTCCTGTGTTATTGACTGTCACTTAGAAAAGCCTACTGATTACTACAGTCTGGTTTTAACAACTTATTTGACATTGTGGTCCTTCTTAGCGAATTCCCTTGGTAAGCTACAGGTCAGAGTGCATGGGTGGTTAGACATCTGCGCAGGAGAATTTGCCTAAATGGTTCTTCTTGAATGAAAAGACCTCCGACTGAATTGTTGTGTGTAAAGAGGCTGTCCACTGTCTGATCTGTGGCTGGCGGAAAACTGAATCCCAAGAAGAAAACGTGCAGTCAGAAACAGGAGGCTCAGGTAAGGAGGGTTTGCCTCTTTGTCTCTATTGTAGATCAGGGACCAGACTACATTGTATTTCTGTTAACAGTTGTGATAGCAGGTCGAAGACCAATCCAAATAGTTTTAAATCTGGACATAGATCAGGGGAACACAGAGTAGAGTAAATAGTCATTGTAGACACTACAGTGGATACAGGGAAGGAGATATCACGTGGTACGAGAGAAGGGTTACGTAACAGTCGTCTAGAGGATATGGGAGATTAGTGCACAAACAGATCATGTGATCCGCGTTTGACGGGTGACGTGAAGTATATGCAATCGCAGAGAGCACATAATGTGAGATATTCTGCAAAAATGGGGTAATAAATATGACATTGATGGTATATTAGACAAAATATCGTTACTGAAACATTGGAATCTCTGAAAATGTGATGCAGATGTACTAGGGTAACCACCTGTCCCACTTTGTGAGGGACAGTCCCTCTTTGGCCAGTTGTGTCCTGCAAACAAACCGAACAAATGGCAAATGTCCTGATATCTTAGGGCAAAGATTTCTCAGATATCTTTTTAAATGGTAGCATAAAACAGTAATTTTGTATCTGGAACACCAAAATATCATAATAAACAGAATAAGCAAATGAAATGCTACAAGAATTGGTTGCTCTCCTGGCAAAAAGTGAATTGCTGTCCTATGTACTGGCCGTGGGTATGTTTTGCCCTGGCAAATTACACGTTCCTAACACTAATGTCCCACATTGTGCATTTGAAAAGGTGGCAGCCCTAAGATGTGCAGGCGACAAAACAGCGACAATTGGGTATCCGTCAAGCACATAGGTGGATTGAGGTAGTGAACCGAAGGGAACAGAACACTAGAAACGAAAGCATCATACATACACAAAGAAGATCATAATACAGTAGTAGCGACAGCCCCACCCCCTACCACCTCCGATACCACATCCAGGATATGGGCGGGAGGGCAGGCTAGTCCCCCCCCCACGTTATCCTGTGGCAACAGAGGTATCTGGCGACCAAATGTAAGAGAAGCTATTGAAACCACATCCCGAACTCGTAACATACCTAGGGACACTCAAGTAAGAAGACAGTCAGTAGAACAGAGTGAGGATATCTGTCAATTAATTGAAGTACCGAACCCTCATGCAGGACAGGAAGGCCAGGACCCAACTCCCTTAGTGTATAGACCGTGGACACCAGAAGATATCTGTAAAGTCACAAGGGAATTCCCCATCTACAAAGTAATCGCTATTCACCATGCACTACCCCTGTATCTTCTGATCGAAAAGCAAAGGGGACATGGCGGATGGTATAGGATTTACAAGCTGTAAATCATGTAATAATACCTAGGGTACCGATGGTGCCAGACCCACACACTATATTGAATGCTATGAAGGCATACAGAAGTATCTTACGTGGTACATATAAGCTATGCTTCCTTTGCAATACCTATACATCCAGATAGTCCGTATTGTTTTGCATTTACATTCAGGGTAACAGATACAGCCATACACGGCTATCGCAGGGATACTGTGAAAGTACAGCGATATTCGCACAGGAGATGGCTAGCAACATTCGGTGTTTACTCCACCGGGGCCAGTCAAGTTCTACTTTATGTGGATGATATTCTGCTTGCGGCCCTACCCAGCAGCAATGTATGGAAGATACAATAGCATTATTGAGATATTCAGCAGAACAGGGACATAAATTAAGCAAGCATAAATTGCAACTACAGAGAATACAGGTCAAGTACCTGGGATATGTGGTATCCAAGGAGGGTAGAACATTACATGACGATAGGAAGGCAGCAATTTCACAAGCACCCAAGACAACTACCAAGAAGGGAATGATGTCATTTCTGGGCCGACTAACATTTGTCAAAGCTGGTTACCAAACAATGCTTTGGAATCTGCTCTATTGTCTGCCTTAATCTTTAATACACCTATGGCAGCACAACATATACTACACTGGATTCCAGTAGCAGAAACAGCTTTCTGCAGACTAAAATGATTGATAGCTTCAACATCTGTATTAGGTCTCGAATAATCATAACACATGTTGTCAGACTGTAGATTGTAAGCGGAGATATATGGCGTCAGTCTTGATGCAACAGCATGGAAGTAAGCAACGCCCAGCTTACTACTCGCCATGGTTGGACACTGTGGCATGGTCAGTGCCACATTGTGTACAGGCAGTTGTTGTAGCACCCATGGCAGTACAGGCCCCGGCCTTAATGTTATTATTCCACCCTCTCACTGTGAGAATGTCTCATGCAGTTGCGATCATTCTGCTGCAAGAGAAGATAGAATTCCTGACCCGTGCTAGACATCTGTCTTGTTTGACCATACCCCTGAGTCAACCTCATATGGTGATTGAACGTTGTACAACATTAAACCTATCAGCGTCACGTCCGACACCTGTGTATGGCACACCACACAGTTGCCTATATGAAATGGATGAAATAACTCCACACAGACAGGATATCACTGATATACTCTTAGATGATGCAGAGGTGACAGTTTATGTGTGCGGATCATGTAGACAGAGTCCTACAGGAGCGAATCAAGTAGGTTATGCAGTAGTTACTGATAATGAGATTGTAGATGCCCAACCCTGCAGCATAACGTGTCTGCTCAAGCAGCAGAATCGATAGCTTTAACACGTGCTTGTACTCTAGCGAAAAACTGATGTGTGGACATTTATACCAATAGTCAGTATGTTGTCTGTACAGTGCATGTTTATGAGCAGCAGTGGAAGAATAGGGAATGATAACATCCACGGTAAACCGATTAATCATGCGCAATTGATCTTGAATGCATTAGATTCCATTCAGTTACCCACTAAAGTAGCTAATTGTAAATGTGCAGCTCATACAAAGCAACAGGATAACAGTAGGAAAGGTAAGGCACGAGCTGATGCAGCTGCAAAACAAGCAGCCTCACAGTTGGAAAGTGTCTGTTTGAATGAGGAATGACAATCCTCAGACATTCTAGATGTAGAAATGTTACAAACAATGCAAACATCAACTACGAAAGCAGAAAAGCAGACTTGGGTATGACGAGGAGCAATCCTTGAAGACGGACTGTACATATCCACAGTGAGAAAGCCAATATTAACGTCTAATGTATTCAGATATGCGGCTTTGTTGAGCCATGGGTAGAGCCATGTCTCAACAGGGGGGATGGTACAGTTGGTTAACAGAATACCCCAACATACGGAATTAGGAACCACATACAAACATCATGAGCAGCGTGTCACATTTGCAGTAGACATCATGCACAGGGAGCATTTAAACTGAAGGGAGTGAGTTTACCTACACCACCATAACCGTTACGTACTATTTGTATGGAGTTCATACATCTGAATAAATGTGAAGGGAAGAAATACTGTTTAGTGATTACATATATATAATCAAAATGGGTAGAAGCATTCCCAACCATGAATCCGGATGCAGCAGCAGTGGCAAAGGTGCCAGTAAAATAAAGTATCCCTAGATCTGGCATACTGTAAAGAAGCTACAGTGACAATAGAACACATTTAGTGAACCAGACAATCACGCAACCTGGGGGATTATTTTGTATTTCCATGAATATAAATTGCATGTACAACCCACAGTCAGCATGACTGGTGGCGCGGTACAATGGGATCGAGAAATAAGTACAGGAGGTTGGTGGGTGACACCCAGGCGAGTTTCATTTGCTGTCTACCTCTAGCATTGCTGAGCATGACAACAGTTCCAAATGTAAAGTGTTTCACCCCCTTTGAAGTAGTATGTGGAATGGCATATCATGTGCCAGAGTGGAAAGCTGTCATGCCTGCAGAGCCGGAGGTCAATGGCTCATTAGCAGGTGACATGAGAGGATTGTTAACCAATAACACTGTTTTGCAGTTAAAGTCTTTTACAGATAAAGAGCAAGCGAAGCCGGACGCATAGCTGACACCAGTATCCTGTGTGTATGTCACTGTTATCCAAAGAAGATAATTGCCAAGTGGAATGTGTGAAGGTCTGTACCAGGTACTGTTGGCAACGCCTACTGCAGTAAAGTTTGCGGAGAGGTCGTCCTGGGTTCACCTCACAGTTTTCAAACCGGCAAAGGATATCAAGTCTGATTTACATCTTGTAGCCAATATACCATAGAGACTGAATCACCCGGGCCAGACTGTATAACAATACAAAGCAACCCCAAAGACATTTGGTTTACTGTCTTACTGATCATACACCTATTAACCATGTTTGTGTTTACTTTACATTTGCTGGGACCTTACCTGCATATAACTACACGGATACAAATAGTGATACGTGATGAACTGGCCACAGAGTGGCTTCAAACTTCAACACATACCTAGGCATGCGCCGTGTGCATGTACAGACTATGAACATTTTAAATTGCTGTGTTTGTACTGCCATACCTACATCATATGGAGGACTTCCGATGTATGTTGTACCCTTGGGGATAGATTGAGACTTGTGAATATTTACACTTTGATACAGGTTCTGTGAGATCACAGGACAAAGTGGCACTGTACTTACCTGTTACACAAAAGTAATTGTTTGTTGTCATAAACATGATACAGTTCAAGTTGGTGGGAGTATTTGTAACATAACTGTGTCTTACAAATGTCATATAACAGCCAAAGATCACAGTACTACTTGTAGCACCATTCATGATCTGTATTGAAGCTTCATGAGAACAACGTGGAATGATGTGCAGAAACATCCAGAATTGTATAAACAGTCCTCTGTTATAGACAGGAAAATGTTACATGCAGAGGTAACCCGCATCAGTAGTAAAGTAGAATATTGTTATTTTGTTTGTGGGAAGAAAGCATATCAATGGTTACCTGAGAATTGGTCCGGCAGTTGTTATTTGGGTTATCTGGCTCCAGTCACATGACATACTGCACAATTGCCTCTGGGTGCAAGCGAACTATAACACATATAGCTCGAAGAACTGGGAACACAGTCGAGAAACCTACTAATCCAGTGGGTGAAATGGAAGCTGTTCTGAAAATCCAGTCTTCTGCAAGAGATAAAGGAATATCGAATCATATGGACTTGAGTGACAGCGTCATAACCTGGGCTGGAACACTCCCAGCTTGTGGAGTAGTGAAATCAATCAGGGAACAGAGGAAGTTGTCAAAACCTGTCGGAGGAATGATCAATGTGACTTTTCGCTCTTGAACTTGTGACTGATGAACTGGATGCAATGAGAACTGTTGTGTCACAAAATGTAATGGCGCGCGCCTGCACCCTGGCGAGAATTGGTACCTGCGCGCTTATCAAAGAAGACCGCTGTGTCCAAGTACCACATAATAAGACCAAAATCAACGCCCACCTAGAGGTAATACAGCAGGTGTCATCCATGGCGGAACCAGGCCCAAACCCACTGACGAACCATTTCCACAAACCATTTGGTGGATGGGGTTCAGTCATACTGAATATCTTGATTGCCATTTGTGTTGTTCTGCTCATATTGGGAGCATGTGTCTGTTCGGATACTTTGCATGTAAGTATTAGTCAGGGACTCTGTCGACGTATCTGTAACCGAGACTATGTATCAAGACCTGTAGTGGTATTTGTCAATACAAAATGAAATCCTTTCTGAAATGTACAACAAATTACTTGCCTAGTTAAACATTCCAGAGAGGAAGAGGCTAGGGAATGAAATAATGTTGTATATGTTTCTGGATAGAATAGAAGCAATCAAAGGAGGGAGAATGTTAGCAAAATATATATTTAAACATATATATGACATGCTAGTTTAGAAGCAAATAGTGTATAATGCATATTATTCTATTTTACAATATAGCAGTAGAGCTTATCATGCATGTAATTGCCTGTAGTGTAGCTGCAGTGTGATTGAACCCTGACCCTGGCAGTAACCAGTGCAGCAGGTGTATGTCATTCAGCATTAGTCATCTGCTGGGTTACAGAATAATAAATGTATGTACAGGTATATCTGTCATCCTTCCACTGAGGAGGCTGGCCTTGTGAGCTCTATCTAACACAGAGTACAGCTGCTCACCAGAGAGACAAAGGAACCTAGTAGGAAATGAAGTGACGACCGGATCTGAACAGCGTCGGAACCGTGACAGAGCAGAATTTACCGAAGTACATTCTAATTGACTATGTGGCTCGCAAGGCTGTGCTATCCTCATGGGAAAACATTTAATAAGCATTACCTTAGCACTGTTGTAGGAATACAATATTGTGGACTATAGTGATGTAAATGCCCTGTGACTGACCACATCATTAATGTGTGCAAAAGATGATTGTAAACACAATACTCATACAGCTGTTACATGTATAGAGTAAAACAAAACTCTAAACTTGTACTGCATAGTTATTTGCCTCCTGCTGCACAGTAGTAAAACATTGTTAATCTCAGCTTCCTGTGTTATTGACTGTCATTTTGAAAAGACGAATGAGTGTTACAGTTTGATTTAAACAACGTAATTGACAGATGTGTATATTCTAGCATGGGAATAGGTCAAGGCAACCATCACAATCACCATGTGTACCACATACAAACAGCCAGTAACACGCAGTAGTAGTGCATGAAGGCATACACGACTGTGGAAATAGTACAGGACATATGGCACGTGCCAAGTGCAGATGCATGACACAAACCCCAGGATGGGTGTCCCTGCAAAGAGGAACATGTGCCAACCACACCTCCCACAGATGTACCGGCAATAAAAACACATGCCAAACACACAGAAACACTACCGTCCAACACACGACTGCAACGGAGCCTGGTCAAACACCAACATGAAGCATGCACAAACAGGGACTTGTGTAATTGTTGCCTTAACACCCCCCCCATAGGCCAAAGAAGAATAGAATGGACATATGCATGTAATGTTGTGAAGGATGTGTGGTAGTCCTCAGTATCACAGTGTTAGGGACACAGATACACTGTCATCAACTGTGACGTATGTGCACTGTAGACAGCATACCTGCAAGTAATACAGAGGACAATCATGTGCCACAGAAATATACACTTGAGAAAGAGGATAGGGGATAGACAAGTGTAAATGTGACAAACTATGAATATAGGTTCATACGTCCATAGCTACAGGGTAGGCCATCGTCCCAGGTTCAGCCATAACCCTACACCATAGTTAGGATGACTTTGCCAACCTTCTGTGCTTGAGATAAAATACTTATGATATTGCTGTACCTCTGTCAAGCAGTGATAATGATGTAATCCCTGGCCTATACCTGCAATTCCCCATCCAATGGACAACATACCCACGAACAAGGCTAGGAAGGATCTCTGTCTCACATGTACTGTGATGTAGATCCACAGCATTGTGAGTGTCTGGAAATGATATATGTGTCACTCAAACACATCCCATTAATGACCGTGACAAGGTTCATGTCACCTGCCCTTGTGGTTCTGAGGGATGCAGATACAGTAGGTGAAGCATACCACAATGGGATATATTTTGTATATGAAACACATACATGGCATAAGAAACTGAATAAGGAACCCAAATGCTAACAGAATAAGCGTATATTATGGCAAACAAGTGAAGTTCTGTCAACTCCACTTGCTGTGGGTATGTGTTGTCCTGCAAAATCCGATGTTTCCACAAAACATGTCCCACTATGGGCATTGGAAAAGGTGTCAACCATAATGGTCACAAGCAGTAGTGAGTACATAGCCGGGTAGCTGTCGACATAACAACAGGAAGGAACCAAGATACCCTAAACACAGGCAAACATGTGCATAGCAACATATCCCACACCCATCAACGTGTCTGTCGCATACACAGGATGGCGTATGTTTAAGTGTAATATCCAGAAGCAGAACCCATGCATGCAGATGTAATACACAATAGCCTCATTGTAGCATGTAAGTCCCACCCATGTACACCTGTGTACCCAAACCAGCTAGCATCCTTGTGCAGCTATACACATACACACAATGTGCATACCTGAAATGTGGTAAGAAGTTTGTGTTAGGCAGTGCCAGGCGGGCAAATACGTACCCCACATGTCACCAACCCACCTCAGGTACAGATATGGAAATGGCTGCATGTGAATGTGTCTGCAGAATGTGTACATCCCGCATGTGGTATGTACCCGTCCAAACCATATAGGTTTGCACTGCGCCACGGTGCACATAACTGTACACATGTGGACAAGTCGGGTTGTTGAACCACCACATCGATGATTAGCTATGCAGAGAAGTCAAAACATATAAATGAACATGCCTACCAAACATGACGTCCTAACAGGGTGCTACAGGCAAAGAAGGGAAGGTGGACATCACATGTGGAGAGAAGTGCTGCCGGACGCGGCCAAATTACATTACCGGCCGGCTGCAAAGGACGGAACAACATGCATATACGGATGGATGCTGTTAGAAAATATATATATAGAAACACATATGAAATGCCAGTGTAGAATCAAAATACTATATATCGCATTGAATTGGAAAATTGCATAATATGGCAGAGAAATGATCATGCATGTAATTGGTAGCTGGGCTGTAGTGTGATCGAATTTTGACCCTGGTAGTAACCAGTACAGCAGGCTTATGTCTCTCAGCATTAATTATCTGCTGGGTTACAGAAAAATAAATGTATGTACATGCATAACATCACCCCTTCCCCTGAGGAGGATGGCCTTGTGAGCTCTATCGAAGATAAGAGTACAACTCCTTACCAGAGAGACAAAGGCATTAAGAAATGAACTGACTACTGTATCGGAACAGTCCAGGGTCCTTGAAACAGCTACAATTACAGAAGGACACTGTAATTGACCAGGTGCCTTGCAAGGCTGTGTTATTCTCATGGGAAAACATTTTAAAAGCACGACCTCAGCACCACGTATGTATAGACTATTGCGGACCATAGTGATGGAAATGCCCTGTGACCGACCACGTCAGTAAGGTGGGCAAAAGCTGATTGTAAACACTATATAAAGAAATTGCTTACTGTATAGAGTCAGACAAAACTCTCATACTTGGACTGTATATTATTTTGCCTGCCTGTGTACACTACTAAAACGTTGTGAACCCGAGCTTCCTGTGTTATTGACTGTCACTTAGAAAAGCCTACTGATTACTACAGTCTGGTTTTAACAACTTATTTGACATTGTGGTCCTTCTTAGCGAATTCCTTGGTAGGCTACAGGTCAGAGTGCATTGGTGGTTAGACATCTGCGCAGGAGAATTTGCCTAAATGGTTCTTCTTGAATGAAAAGACCTCCGACTGAATTGTTGTGTGTAAAGAGGCTGTCCACTGTCTGATCTGTGGCTGAAAAGCGGAAAACTGAATCCCAAGAAGAAAACGTGCAGTCAGAAACAGGAGGCTCAGGTAAGGAGGGTTTGCCTCTTTGTCTCTATTGTAGATCAGGGACCAGACTACATTGTATTTCTGTTAACAGTTGTGATATCAGGTCAAGACCAATCCAAATAGTTTTAAATCTGGACATAGATCAGGGGAACACAGAGTAGAGTAAATAGTCATTGTAGACACTACAGTGGATACAGGGAAGGAGATATCACGTGGTACGAGAGAAGGGTTACGTAACAGTCGTCTAGAGGATATGGGAGATTAGTGCACAAACAGATCATGTGATCCGCGTTTGACGGGTGACGTGAAGTATATGCAATCGCAGAGAGCACATAATGTGAGATATTCTGCAAAAATGGGGTAATAAATATGACATTGATGGTATATTAGACAAAATATCGTTACTGAAACATTGGAATCTCTGAAAATGTGATGCAGATGTACTAGGGTAACCACCTGTCCCACTTTGTGAGGGACAGTCCCTCTTTAAGTTGTGTCCTGCAAACAAACCGAACAAATGGCAAATGTCCTGATATCTTAGGGCAAAGATTTCTCAGATATCTTTTTAAATGGTAGCATAAAACAGTAATTTTGTATCTGGAACACCAAAATATCATAATAAACAGAATAAGCAAATGAAATGCTACAAGAATTTGGTTGCTCTCCTGGCAAAAGTGAATTGCTGTCCTATGTACTGGCCGTGGGTATGTTTTGCCCTGGCAAATTACACGTTTCTAACACTAATGTCTCACATTGTGCATTTGAAAAGGTGGCAGCCCTAAGATGTGCAGGCGACAAAACAGCGACAATTGGGTATCCGTCAAGCACATAGGTGGATTGAGGGAGTGAACCGAAGGGAACAGAACACTAGAAATACGAAAGCATCATACGTACACAAAGAAGATCATAATACAGTAGTAGCGACAGCCCCCCCCCCTACCACCCCCCCTACCACATCCAGGATATGAAGCGGGGGGGGAGGCTAGTCCCCCCCACCCTATCCTGTGGCCACAGAGGGATCCTGGCGACCAAATGTAAGAGAAGCTATTGAAACCACATCCCGAACTCGTAACATACCTAGGGACACTCAAGTAAGAAGACAGTCAGTAGAACAGAGTGAGGATATCTGTCAATTAATTGAAGTACCGAACCCTCATGCAGGACAGGAAGGCCAGGACCCAACTCCCTTAGTGTATAGACCGTGGACACCAGAAGATATCTGTAAAGTCACAAAGGGAATTCCCCATCTACAAAGTAATCGCTATTCACCATGCAATACCCCTGTATCTTCTGATCGAAAAGCAAAGGGGGAATGGCGGATGGTACAGGATTTACAAGCTGTAAATCATGTAATAATACCTAGGGTACCGATGGTGCCAGACCCACACACTATATTGAATGCTATGAAGACGCCACAGAAGTATCTTACCGTGGTACATATAAGCTATGCTTCCTTTGCAATACCTATATATCCAGATAGTCCGTATTGTTTTGCATTTACATTCAGGGTAACAGATACAGCCATACCCGGCTATCGCAGGGATACTGTGAAAGTACACCGATATTCGCACAGGAGATGGCTAGCAACATTCGGTGTTTACTCCACCGGGGCCAGTCAAGTTCTACTTTATGTGGATGATATTCTGCTTGCGGCCCCTACCCAGCAGCAATGTATGGAAGATACAATAGCATTATTGAGATATTCAGCAGAACAGGGACATAAATTAAGCAAGCATAAATTGCAACTACAGAGAATACAGGTCAAGTACCTGGGATATGTGGTATCCAAGGAGGGTAGAACATTACGATAGGAAGGCAGCAATTTCACAAGCACCCAAGACAACTACCAAGAAGGGAATGATGTCATTTCTGGGCCGACTAACATTTGTCAAAGCTGGTTACCAAACAATGCTTTGGAATCTGCTCTATTGTCTGCCTTAATCTTTAATACACCTATGGCAGCACAACATATACTACACTGGATTCCAGTAGCAGAAACAGCTTTCTGCAGACTAAAATGATTGATAGCTTCAACATCTGTATTAGGTCTCCCGAATAATCATAACACATGTTGTCAGACTGTAGATTGTAAGCGGAGATATATGACGTCAGTCTTGATGCAACAGTAGTAAGCAACGCCCCAGCTTACTACTCATCGCAGTTGGACACTGTGCGATTGTCAGTCCCACATTGTGTACAGGCAGTTGTTGTAGGACCCATGGGAGTACAGGCCCCGGCCTTAATGTTATTATTCCACCCTCTCACTGTGAGAATGTCTCATGCAGTTGCGATCATTCTGCTGCAAGAGAAGATAGAATTCCTGACCCGTGCTAGACATCTGTCTTGTTTGACCATACCCCTGAGTCAACCTCATATGGTGATTGAACGTTGTACAACATTAAACCTATCAACGTCACGTCCGACACCTGTGTATGGCACACCACACAGTTGCCTATATGAAATGGATGAAATAACTCCACACAGACAGGATATCACTGATATACTCTTAGATGATGCAGAGGTGACAGTTTATGTGTACGGATCATGTAGACAGAGTCCTACAGGAACGAATCAAGTAGGTTATGCAGTAGTTACTGATAATGAGATTGTAGATGCCCAACCCCTGCAGCATAACGTGTCTGCTCAAGCAGCAGAATCGATAGCTTTAACACGTGCTTGTACTCTAGCGAAAAACTGATGTGTGGACATTTATACCAATAGTCAGTATGTTGTCTGTACAGTGCATGTTTATGAGCAGCAGTGGAAGAATAGGGGAATGATAACATCCACCGGTAAACCGATTAATCATGCGCAATTGATCTTGAATGCATTAGATTCCATTCAGTTACCCACTAAAGTAGCTAATTGTAAATGTGCAGCTCATACAAAGCAACAGGATAACAGTAGGAAAGGTAAGGCACGAGCTGATGCAGCTGCAAAACAAGCAGCCTCACAGTTGGAAAGTGTCTGTTTGAATGAGGAATGACAATCCTCAGACATTCTAGATGTAGAAATGTTACAAACAATGCAAACATCAACTACGAAAGCAGAAAAGCAGACGTGGGTATGACGAGGAGCAATCCTTGAAGACGGACTGTACATATCCACAGTGAAAGGTGCGCCAATATTAACGTCTAATGTATTCAGATATGCGGCTTTGTTGAGCCATGGGTAGAGCCATGTCTCAACAGGGGGGATGGTACAGTTGGTTAACAGAATACCCCTAACATACGGAATTAGGAACCACATACAAACATCATGAGCAGCGTGTCACATTTGCAGTAGACATCATGCACAGGGAGCATTTAAACCGAAGGGAGTGAGTTTACCTACACCACCATAACCGTTACGTACTATTTGTATGGAGTTCATACATCTGAATAAATGTGAAGGGAAGAAATACTGTTTAGTGATTACATATATATAATCAAAATGGGTAGAAGCATTCCCAACCATGAATCCGGATGCAGCAGCAGTGGCAAAGGTGCCAGTAAAATAAAGTATCCCTAGATCTGGCATACTGTAAAGAAGCTACAGTGACAATAGAACACATTTTAACCAGACAATCCAGCAAAGGATTATTTTCCATGAATATTGCATGTACAACCCACAGTCAGCATGACTGGTGGCAGTGTAATGGGATCCAGAATAATAAGTTTGTGACACAGACACTGGGCTACCTCTAGCATTGCTGAGCATGACAACAGTTCCAAATGTAAAGTGTTTGAGTAGTATGTGGAATGGCATATCATGTGCCAGAGTGGAAAGCTGTCATGCCTGCAGAGCTGGAGGTCGATGGCTCATTAGGTGACATGAGAGGATTGTTAACCAATAACACTGTTTTGCAGTTAAAGTCTTTTACAGATAAAGAGCAAGCGAAGCGGACATAGCTGACACCAGTATCCTGTGTGTATGTCACTGTTATCCAAAGAAGATAATTGTTGCCAAGTGAAGGTCTGTACCAGGTACTGTTGGCAACGCCTACTGCAGTAAAGTTTGCGAGAGGTCGTCCTGGGTTCACCTCACCTTTTCAAACCGGTAAAGGATATCAAGTCTGATTTACATCTTGTAGCTGATATACCATAGAGACTGAATCACCCGGGCCAGACTGTATAACAATACAAAGCAACCCCAAAGACATTTGGTTTACTGTACTGATCATACACCTATTAACCATGTTTGTGTTTACTTTACATTTGCTGGGACCTTACCTGCATATAACTACACAGATACAAATAGTGATACGTGATGAACTGGCCACAGAGTGGCATCTAAACATCAACACATACCTAGGCATGACGCGTGTGCATGTACAGACTATGAACATTTTAAATTGCTGTGTTTGTACTGCCATACCTACATCATATGGAGGACTTCCGATGTATGTTGTCCCCTTGGGGATAGATTGAGACTTGTGAATATTTACACTTTGATACAGGTTCTGTGAGATCACAGGACAAAGTGGCACTGTACTTACCTGTTACACAAAAAGGAATTGTTTGTTTTCATAAACATGATACAGTTCAAGTTGGTGGGAGTATTTGTAACATAACTGTGTCTTACAAATGTCATATAACAGCCAAAGATCACAGTACTAGTTGTAGCACCATTCATGATTTGTATTGAAGCTTCATGAGAACAATGTGGAAAGATGTGCAGAAACATCCTGAATTGTATAAACAGTCCTCTAACTACTAGGCAGAAAATATAGAGTTAACCCATCAGTAGTAAGTAGAATATTGACTATTTTATTTTGTGGAAAAAAGCATATCATAGTTTACCTAGGAATTGGTCAGCGCGGATTTGTTTTTGCAGTTGCATCTGGCTCCAGTCACATGACACTGCACAGTTCTCAATTAAAAGCAGACTATAAGACACTTATACCTCGAAAGAACTGGCTGAAGATTTGGTGAAAACTTCCTCGTAATCCAGTGGGTGACATGGGAAAACATTCTACTGAAATCTGTTCTCTACCTAAGAGATATCTGAGGAATATTGACTCCATATGGACTTGAGTGACTTAGCGGCGTTCATATCCTGGACTGGAACACTCCCAGCTTGTGAATGGCCAGTATCAATCCAGGGAGCAAGAGAGGGCTACGCTCCAAGAACCTGCCGGAGGAACTGACAATGCTGAAGCGACTTACCGCTCCTGCAAACTTGTAACTGATAGACTGGATGCAATAGGGAACTGTTGTATCACAAAATGCTAGCCTGTATACACGACTACCACTGTGGCAGGAGTGCTGTTTATACCCCAGCATCAAAGAGAAGACGCTGTGTCCAAGTACCACCTGCTTTTATAAGACAATATATCGCCCACTAGAGAGTAATACAGCCAGGTGTCATCCATGGCCAGGAACCAGGCCCAAACCACTGAGGCCATTTTCCTACAAACCATTTGGTGGATGGGGTTCCAGTCATACTAGACATATCTTGATTTTATTTATAAACCTTCTGCTCTGTGGGGCATGTATCTGTGTGTGTGGATGTATAGTAGAGGGACTCTGTAAAGTATCTATATATGGTATATATATGTAAGACCTGTAGTGGTATTTGTTAATGCAAAGATGAAATCTTTCTGAGAATGTACATAGGTGGCTTTACTATTCAGCGTTCCCAGGCGAGGAATGAAATATGTATATATTTCTGAATTAGAATAGAAGAAACAAAGGAGGAGAATGTTAGCAAAATATATATTTAAACATATATATGACGTGCTAGTTTAGAAGCAAATAGTGTATAATGCATATTATTCTATTTTACAATATGGCAGTAGAGCTTATCATGCATGTAATTCCCTGCAGTGTAGCTGCAGTGTGATTGAACTATGACCCCGGCAGTAACTACAGTGCAGTAGCAGGGTGTGTATGTCATCAGCATTAGTCATCTGGCTAAGTTAGAGAATAACAAATGTGGCTGTACAGGCTATCTCTCATCCCTCCACTGAGAGGTGGATGGCCTGTGAGCCTTATCCAACACAGATACAGCTGCTCACCAGAGAGAAGGAAAAGGAATCTGTAGGAAATGAAGTGACTGGATCTGAAACAAAAAGTTGTAACTGGTGATAGAGCAGAATTTAATTGGCACATTCTAATTGACTATGTGGCTCGCAAGGCTGTGCTATCCTCATGGGAAAACATCAACAAGCATTACCTAGCACTGTTGTAGGAATACAATATTGTGGACTATAGTGATGTAAATGCCCTGTGACTGACCACATCATTAATGTGTGCAAAAGATGATTGTAAACACAATACTCATACAGCTGTTACTTGTATAGAGTAAGACAAAACTCTAAACTTGTACTGCATAGTTATTTGCCTCCTGCTGCACAGTAGTAAAAGCGTTGTTAATCTGAGCTTCCTGTGTTATTGACTGTCATTTTGAAAAGACGAATGAGTGTTACAGTTTGATTTAAACAACGTAATTGACAGATGTGTATGTTCTAGCATGGGAATAGGTCAAGCCAAACCACACAATCACCATGTGTACCACATACAAACAGCCAGTAACACGCAGTAGTACGACTGTGGGAATAGTACAGGACATATGGCACGTGCCAAGTGCAGATGCATGACACAAACCCCAGGATGGGTGTCCCTGCAAAGAGGAACATGTGCCAACCACACCTCCCACAGATGTACCGGCAATAAAAACACATGCCAAACACACAGAAACACTACCGTCCAACACACGACTGCGAGACTGGTCAAACACCAACATGAAGCATGCACAAACAGGGACTTGTGTAATTGTTGCCTTAACACCCCCCCATAGGCCAAAGAAGAATAGAATGGACATATGCATGTAATGTTGTGAAGGATGTGTGGTAGTCCTCAGTATCACAGTGTTAGGGACACAGATACACTGTCATCAACTGTGGCGTATGTGCACTGTAGACAGCATACCTGCAAGTAATACAGAGGACAATCATGTGCCACAGAAATATACACTTGAGAAAGAGGATAGGGGATAGACAAGTGTAAATGGGACAAACTATGAATATAGGTCCATCGTCCATAGTTACAGGGTAGGCGATCGTCCCAGATTCAGCGATAACCCTACACCATAGTTAGGATTACTTTGCCAACCTTCTGTCCGCGAGATAAAATACTTATGATATTGCTGTACCTCTGTCAAGCAGTGATAATGATGTAATCCCTGGCCTATATCTGCAATTCCCCATCCAATGGACAACATACCCCCGAACAAGGCTAGGAAGGATCTCTGTCTCACATGTACTGCGGAGTAGATCCACAGGATAGTGAGTGTCCTGATATATGTGTCACTCCAACACATCCATTAATGACCGTGACAAGGTTCATGTCACCTGCCCTTGTGGTTCTGAGGGATGCAGATACAGTAGGTGAAGCATAGACATGACATATGGGTTGACATGGCCTCGTATGTCAGGCACAGGTCAACACTAAACAACAGGTATGTGACTGAATGGGGCAGGGGTCCTACAAGTGGGGCAGCATTACACAAATCCATGTCACCCTGCATCTGTATGACAATTAACCTATGAGGCCTTCCCAGCTGCTGTAGGTGTATGGTCAGATACCCTCCGAATGGGGCAATGTAGTAAATCATAGGTGTAACACGTAATGGGTACAAGGAGACAATGACCTACCCTGATGTAGATGTGAATCCCTGCACAAACAGGTGGGCAATGTAGAAGTCCCACCGAACCACGATAGCAACGTGTGTGTTGAACGAATGGTGACCGACAAACTCTGTCCCCTGATCCCTGGTAATCACCCCTGTGCTCAGTGGACAGCCACCTATATGCTGGACAGGGGTGACCTAGTACTCTTCGACAGGTATGATGTTGCATTACTTCGCATTTAGCTGTGGGACATGTCCCTGACAGCAGATATGCATATCGGGGAGGCCCCTTTGAAGGATATCTGTGTCAGATGTCCGTCCCACTATGGCACCTGTTTTGCAGTCATCTACAAACAATGTTGCCCATAACACCCCTGTGTGTGCCTGTACTGTGGAAATGTAGATGTATGAACGGTGTGGACCCAGGGAAGGGCCCCATGGGACACCGCTTGCGACAGGCAGTAGGTCTGACATGCTGCCAGCAACTATGACCGCGTGGGTTGTGTCACATAGACAGTTTACAACACATCCTGTGATGTACGTGTTCACATCCCAGCCAATGGGTTTATCAATGATACCTGAGGGGGGTAATGTGTTGAAGGCCTTTGCCAGGTCGAGGTAGGCTGTATGGACTGCAAGACCCCCATCAATGGCCTCGGTGACTGTCCCGAAAATGTCAACCATGCTTTAAAGGCATGAACCGCCCCTGAACAAGCCAAACCGTGTTGGATGCAAAGTATGCATGTCCCCTATGCCTTCATCTATGAGCCACAGTATGATCCCTCCCCATGTCTTTGCAGATAGGTCTCCTCATGGTAATGGGACAGTAATAACCAGGGTCAGTGGAGGCATTGGCCCTGTGACGTGGGACTACAGTTGCCATGCGACACAACCTGGGTACGTTACCTGAGGTGAGGCTACAAAGAAATAGCTGTCCTAACTGTGGGTCTAATTCCTCAATGAGATAGTGAAGTACACAGTCGGGTCACCAGCTGGTCTCATGGATGCTATGTCCACTACCCTGGGGAGACCATGTCCCACCCGTGTGTCACAGAACATTTGGGGACCACAAACCGCTGGTACAGACATCTCCTCATGTGTGGGGGAGGGTGTGGAGATGTCCACACTGAACTTGTCAGCCCGTATTTTGGCAATGTGTGTATGTTGAGTAAACTCCACCTCTTTGTGAACCCAGTCAGAGCATATGTGGGAGTGACCTCCCAGGTGTCGAGCATAGCAAATGAAGGTGGTATGATTGTCAGCCAGGTCCATGTAGGTATATCTGTGGAATGTGCCCTGGACCATGACATGACAGTGTGTAACTCTACACATATGATGACCAAGGGTGTCATACCTCACAAGGTGTCTGCTCCACCTTGTAGTAGCCACCTCCTCTTGTTGTACAGCCTGTGTATGGCTGGGGTACACCACACTGGATGCTTGGCATTGGTACAATGAACCACAGTTGGGTAAGGAATGCCTGGTTCATGCAGTCCTGTAAGTACTGGTAGATGGCATATGTGATTGATGCAGTGGCTGCAGTACTGTCGACCACTGGCTCAGGGTCCTTAAAGGAGACCACAGTAGTGTGCAGAATTGTGAAGTCTGCCTCTGAGCAAGCAATGTGTATGGTAACTGGCAACACTCACAGCAGCGGATGCCAATAGCAGAAGCCATTGTCCAAATAACATAGATTAACTTCGGCATGACAATATGTATTATCATACATGTATTGACACGTGTCTGCTAATTACAATTGCAAATGGCTGGTAAGACCTAAAGTTCCCGTGATTTACCTAGTCTGGAGGTGTTGTTCCGACAATAAAGTGGCGATACCTCCCAACCGTGACCTCTGGGGATTAATTAAAGTGGTTGTTAACCTGCAACATTGGATGTACACCATTGGGTTCTGGTCTCGGAAAACATGGTTCCTGTAGCACTACACAGTATGGGTAGTCAAGCAGACATCCGCGATTGTTGAACACACAGCATCAGTGAAACCCACTGGCCACAAGGACACAGTCCGACAAGCTCTACACTTTACATATGCACAGTGGTGTCCATTGTAGGACCCAAAATTTATTCAAAGGAATGCGTGCCAGCTTATTCATCACCTACTGAACTCATTGTCGTCACGTCACAGGTACACATATGCACATAGCGTGTTTAATGTTGATGATAGCTGTCCATGAAATGCAGCACATATGCACAGAAATACCCAGGGTACGGGTCCATAGAACTGTCCACATCACAGTCCGCACACATGAAGGATGTGTAATGGGTACTGTCGACTGTTGCAGTCAAGGGATCCTGGGTATGTAGAAACTGGGCTCGGTGTTGTTTGCAGGTAATCCTTTGTCCGCCCGTGGGAGGGATGTGTCGTAGCACCTGCCTTACTCTCCACTAATAATGCAAACCATCCACGGAGAATGCTAAATGCAGGTGTGAAATGTGTACAGCCCTATACTAGTGTCCAGTAGGCAATTCTCATGGATGGACAAGCGTCACGGCCAAGATGGCACCCACAACTGCAAACCGGAAATTACACAGCGGTAAGGCATAACACAGGAAATATACATAGGGACTACAGTTGACATTCCACATACAAAGTTGGACGCCGTGCCAACACCGGCGTACACAGCACTCAATCTGCCAGCAACAAAATGAGGAGCACCGCTACCATACAGCGGAACAGATGTGCGACCTGTGGAACACATACTAATGGCACACCCAGCGTCAAGTAGGATATGTAAACTATGGCGTTCCCACCTATGAAGACAACATGGTTAAATGAATACATAGGTGATCAACATGTTTCGGTGGTGTTATGTTGAAAATACAGTGACGGATATGTCCTATTGGGATGTCTGAGGTTTATTTGAAGCAGTTGCTAACCAGCATCTTTGGATGTATACCATTTGTTCACAGTACTAAATCACCTGGTTACGTAGCACCATGTAGAATGGGTAGTCAAACAGACATCGCGATTGGGAACATACAGCAGCAGTGAAAAGCACTGGCCAGTTGGACACAGTCCAGCAACATCTAACTTGACATATGCACATTGGTGTCCATTGAAGGACCCAAAATACATTCTCACAGAACCCACTCCACGTGTCCGAACAACAGACGATGATATAGGCGTGACTACGGCACAGTTAGACATATGCACCACCAGCGTGTTTAAGGTTGCTGACAAGAGTCCATGAAATGCAGGACATATGAACAGAAATACCCAGATCGACGTGTCCATACATGTGCGTCCACATCCCAGTCCCGCACGCATGAAGGATGTGTAATGGGTACTGTCGAGGGTTGCAGCCATGGGATTTTGGGTATGCATAAATGGGGCTCTGTGTTGTGTGGCAGATAATCCGTTGTCCGCCCGTGGGAGGATGTGGGCGTAGTACCTGCCTTACTCCTACTAATAATGCAAAGCATCCACGGAGAATGCTAAATGCAGGCGTGAAATGTGTACAGCCCTATACCAGTGTGCAGTAGGCAATTCACATGGATGGACAAGCGTATGAACAAGATGGCACCGCTAACTGCAAACCCGGTGGAATTACACTGCAGTAAGGCATTACACAGGTAATACACATAGGGACTACACTTGACATTCCCCATACAAATAACACAGAGACCCAGATGAGAAAGTCCAAAGCAAAATGAGGTACTGTAGAAAACGGCGGTGACCACTCAGAGCCCACCAGGAATTAAATGCAGTCACCATAGTTTATTGCAGGCTTTTAGTCTGCTTCATAAGCAGACTTCTTCAGAATACATACAATGCAGTTCAATGTACTACATTTATATCAGTTAATTGAGCACTAAATAAGTTGCGCTAAGTATTAATTAAATGCCTTAAAAGAACAAGCTAAAAGTCTACTCGGGTTACAGATTGCACACAGTGAGTAAATCAGACATTGCTTCAACATGTACATTCTTCATAGAAAATAATACTTTATATGTATTAATATGAAAGAAGAACCAACATAATGTTTTCCAAGTGTCTGAGTGTATACGTTACATATATATGTTCTAGGGATTGTGCCAATATATTAATAGAACTAGAGACACCTAGTAATATAAATGAACCCTAATATATAGAGATAAACACTATGATTATGACTAATGTAAAATATATCAATGGAATGTAAAGATTAAAAATGTGGTAAAGTAAATATTCATTTACAAGGTTAGTTGAATAAAGCAATTCAGACATCCTTGTCAAAATACTAAAACAAGGCCAGCCAGGTGCTCTGTCTCACATGTACTGGGATGTTGTTCCACAGCATAGTGAGTGTCTGGGTGATGAATGTGTCCCACCAGCACATTCTATTAATGACAGTGCCAAGGTGTACGTCACCTGCCCTTGTGATTCTGAGGGATCTAGATTCTTTAGGTGAAGCATAGTCATCAAATCCGGGTTCGACCTGGCCTTGGATGCCAGGCACAGGTCACCTCTGGGCAAGTGGTATGCGACTGAATAGGGATGGAACCCTTTCAGTTGGTCAGCATAACACATATTCCTGAGACCCTGCATCCGTTTGTGGATGAACTGTCGGGGCCTTTCCAGCTGCTGCAGGTGTTGGGTCAGATACATTCTGAACGGGGCATTGTACTCAATCATAGGTGTAACACGTAATGAGTACAAGGGGACGATGACCTCCCCTGATCTAGATGTGAATCCCTTAATGATCAGGTGGGCAATGTAGAAGGTCTAACTAACCACGTTAGCAATGTGTGTGTTGAGCAAATGGTGACCGACAACCCCGGGTCCCCAGATCCCTGGTAATCCCCCTGTGCTCAGTGGATTGCCACCTATATGGTAGCTACAGGGGTAACCTTGTACTTCCTCGAAGGTATGACTATGCATTTCCGGCATTTAGCTTGAGGCCGTGTCTCTGACACCAGTTATTCATATCTGTGAGGCCCTTCTGAAGGATATCTGTGTCAGATGTGTCCCACTATGGCACCCGGTCTCCAGTCATCTGCAAACATTGTCAGCCATAACCCCTGTGTTTGCTTGTACTTTGGAAATGTAGATGTATAAAAGTGGACCCAGGACTGAGCCCGTGGGACAACACCTGTGACAGGCGTGAGTGAGTATGACATGCTGCCAGCAACTATGACCGTGTGGGTTCTGTCACATAGCCAGTTTACAACCCATCTGCGATGTATTTACATTCAAGCTGATGGGTTTATCAATGATACCTGAGGGGGTATTGTGTTGAAGGCCTTTGCTAGGTCGAGGTAGGCTGTATGGACTGCTTTGCCCTCATCAATGGCCTTGGTGACTGTGTCAGACCATGCTTTAAAGGCATGAACTGTATTTGACCAAGCCAAACTGGGTTGGATCCAAAGTATGCAGGTCCCCTATGCCTTCATGTATGAGTCATGATCCTTCTCCATGGCTTTGCAGATAAGGCTTGTCAAGGTAATGGGATGGTAATTACCAGGGTCAGTGGAGGCACCATCCTTGTGAAGTGGGACTACAGTGCCTTGTGCGACACAACCCCAGAGTACGTTACCTGCGGTGAGGCTACAAAGGAACAGCTGTCCTAACTGTGGGTCGAATTCCTCAATGAGTTCATGGAGTACACAGTGGGGACACCATCTGGTCCCATGGATGCTGTGTTACTACCCTTGGAGAGCATGTCCCACCTGTGTGTCACAGAACAGGATCTACAATCCTCTGGTATAGATATCTCTCCATGTGGGGGAGGGTGAGATGTCCTCACCGAACCTGTCAGCCAGTATGTTGGCAATGTGTGTATGTTGAGTCATCCTCACATCATTCTGAACCCAGTCAGAGCATATCTGGGAGTGACCCCCCAGGTGTCCAACATAGCAAAGAAGGCCTTATGATTGTCAGCCAGGTTCATGTTGATTTCTCTGTGGAGATCTGCCCTGGACCATGTCATGACAGCCTGTAGCTCTACACATACAATGAGCAAGGGTGTCTTACCTACAAGTGTCTGCTCACTATCTTGTAGTAGCCACCTCCTCTCGTGTACAGCTTGTTCATGGCTCGGGTCCACCACACTGGATGCTTGGCATTGGTACAATGAGTCTCAGTTTTGTATGGGATTGCCTGATCCATGCAGTCCTGTAGGTGCTGGTGGAAGGCATATGTAAGCATATGTAATGATGCAGTGGTTTGAGTAATGTTACCACTGGCTCAGGGTCCAAAGGAGACCACAGTAGTGTTCAGAATTGTGAATTCTGCCTTTGAGAAAGGCATGTGTATGGTAACCGGCACACACCCACAGCATTGCATGCCAATAGCAGAAGCCATTGTCCAAATAACATAGATTAACCGGCATGACAATATGTATTATCATAGAAGTATTGACACGTGTGTGCTAATCACACTTGCAAATGGCGGTAAGACCGGCTAAAGTGCACCCGTGATTTACCAGTCTGGAGGTGTCGTTCCGACAATAAAGTGGCGATACTTCCGGGACCTCTGGGATTAATTAAAGCGGTTGTTAACCTGCAACATTGGATGTACAACATTTGGTTCGGTCTCGGAAAACATGGTTCCTGTAGCACTACACACTATGGGTAGTCAAGCAGACATCCGATTGGTGAACACACAGCAGCAGTCAAACCCACTGGCCACAAGGACACAGTCCGACAAGCCGTACACGTTACATATGCACTGAGTTGTCCATTGTAGGACCCAAAAATTTCATTCAGAATGCCTGCTAGCTTCGCATCACCTCATTGAACTCATTGTCGTCACCACGTCACAGGTACACATACAAGCGTGTTAATGTTGATGATAGCTGTCCATGAAATGCAGCACATATGCACAGAAATACCCAGGGTACGAGTCCATAGAAGCGTCCACATCACAGTCCGCACATGAAGGATGTGTAATGGGTACTGTTGACTGTTGCAGTCAGGGATCTGGGTATGTAGAAATGGCTGTGTTGTTGGCAGTAATCCTTTGTCCGCCCGTGGGAGGATGTGCTAAACCTGCCTTACTACTAATAATGCAAAGCATCCACGGAGAATGCTAAATGCAGGTGTGAAATGTGTACAGCCCTATACCAGTGTCCAGTAGGCAATTACATGGATGGACAAGCGTGACCAAGATGGCACCCATAACTGCAAACCGGTGGAATTACACTGGCAGTAAGGCATTACACAGGTAATACACATAGGGACTACATGACATTCCCCATACAAAAACACAGACAACCAGCTGAGAAGTCAAAGCAAAATGAAATTGTAGACACAGTCGAAGTGACCACTCAGAGCCCACCAGGAATTCAAGTACAGTCACCATAGTTTATCAAGCTTTTTGTCTGCTTCATAAGCGAACTTATTCAGAGCCACATACAATGCAGTCAACCTACTACATTTCAAAACCCTTAATTTGGTGACAGTGGGCAATGCTAAAGTATTAATTAAATGCCTTAAAGGCAAACAAGCAAAAACTTTACTTGGTTACAGATTCCACACAGTGAGTAAATCGAACATTGCTTCAAAAGGTACATTCTTCACTTAAATATAAAAATATGTATATATATAAAAAGAAGAACCAACATAATGTTTTTCCAAATGTCTGAGTGTTTAGCTACATATATATGTTCTAGGGATTGTGCCAATATATTAAAAGAACTACAGACACCTAATAATATAAATGAACCATAATATATAGAGATAAACCTTATGGTTATGATTAATATAAAATATATCAATGAAATATGAATTCACATTGTGGTAAAATAAATATTCATTGAAGGTGGTTAAATAAATCAATTCAGACATCCTTGTCAAAATATACCTAACACAAGGCCAGCGAGGAACAACTTTCGACCTCACATGTACTGGGATGTTGTTCCTGGCATAGTGAGTGTCTGGGTGATGAATCTGTCCCACCATGCACGTTCTATTAATGACGGTGTCAAGGTGTCGTACGTCCACCTGCCCTTGTGGTTCTGAGGGATCTATATTCTTTACTTTAGGTGAAGCATAGTCATCAAATCTGGGTTCGACATGGCCTTGTATGCCAGGCACAGCAGGTCACCCTCTGGGCAAGTGGTATGCGAGCTGAATAGAGGCTGGAATCCACTGGTCAGTCGGTCAGCATAACACATATTCCTGAAGACCTGCACCTCTGTTTGTCGATGAACTGTTGGGGCCTTTCCAGCTGCTACCAGGTGTCGGGGTCAGATACACACATTCCTGAAGCGAGGGACATTGTACCCAATCATATAGGTCTAATAATGGTGAAGTGAGTACAGGGGACAATGACCTCCCCTGATCTAGATGTGAATCCCTTCATGATGAGGTGGAGGCAGTATGAAGGTCTACCTTAACTACGTTAGCAGCGATGTGTGTGTCGAAAGCGAGCTTCAGTTACCAACAACCGAGTCCCCAGATCCCTGGTAACTCCCTCTGTTAGTGCTCAGTGGATTGCACCACCTATATGGTAGCTAGGGGTAACCTTGTTCTTCCAGAAGAGGAATTATGACTATGCATTTCCGGCGGACTCATTGCAGCTGTTAGGCCATGTCTCTGGCACCAGTTATCCCATCTGAGAGGAGGCCCTTCTGAAGGAATATCTGTGTCAGATGTGTCCGACTATGGCACCCAGTTTGCAGTCATCTACCAAATCATTGTCGCTCCATAACCCCCTGTGTTTGCTTGTACTTTGGAAATGTAGATGCTGAAAAATAATAGTGGACAGGACTGAGCCCGATGGGACTTCCTGCACTACCTGTGACCGGCTGTGAGTATGACGTAAGCCAGCTTAAAAGCCTTCTTGACCCGTGTGGGTTCTGTGACTTAGCCAGTTTGCAACCATCTGTGGCGATGTATGTATTTACATTCAAGCTGATGGGTTTATCAATGATACCTGAGGGGTATTGTGTTGAAAGGCCTTTGCTGCCAGGTTGAGGTAGGCTGTGGACTGCTTTACCCTCATCAATGGCCTTGGTGACTGATCCTCTAAAAAAGGGAAGTCAAACACGTTTAAAAGGCATGATCTGCCTTTGACCAAGCCAAACTGGGTTGGATCCAAAAGTATCTGCAAGATCCCCTATGTCTTTATCTATGAGTTCCATTATGATCCTTCTCCATGGCTTTTGCAGATAAGGCTTGTCAAGCTAATGGGATGGTACATTACCAGAATCGAGTGGAGGCACCATCAGCTTGTGAAGTGTGAGCCTACTGAAGTTGCCTTGTGCCACTACTTGGGTGCACGTATCCTGAGGGTGAGGCTAAAGATTAAACAGCTGTCCTAACTGTGGGTTTAATTCCCCATTGAGTTCATGGAGTACACAACTAGGGACACCATCTGGTCCCTGGATGCTGTGTTTACTGCCTTGGAAGAGCATTTCCCACCACCAATGGTCGCGTTACAGATGTTCAGGATCACTACAATCCTCTGGGTATAGATATCTCTCCATGTGGGGGGAGAGAGAAGTTAGCCCGCGAACCTGTCAGCCAGTATCATTGGCAATGTGTGTGTGTAGATTCAGTCATCTTCACATCATTCTGAACCCAGTCTAGAAACATATCCTGGGGAAGTGTCCTCCCAGGTGTCAACATAACTAAAGAAGGCCTTATGATTGTCTGTTGAGTCATGAGGTGCAATTTTCTCTTGTTGAATTTCCCTGGATGATTTCATGACAGCTTGTAGTTCTTCACATATAATGAGCAAGGGTGTCTTACCTTTACAAGTATTCCGCTCTATCTTGTAGTAGCTTCCTCCTGGTCGTTGTAGAGAGCTTGTTCATGGCTGAGGTCCACCAGACTGGATGCTTGGCTTTGGTACAAGAGTCTCAGTTTTGTATGGGATTGCCCTGATCCATGCACAGTCCTGAGTGCTGGTGGAAGGCATATGTATGCGTGATTCATGCCAGTTGAGTAATGTTTACCACCACCACTGGCTCAGGGGCCTTAAAGGGAACCACAGTAGTGTTCAGAAGTGTGAATCGGCTTTTGAGAAAGGCATATGTATGTTAACGGCACCACTGTACACATGGAACATCATAGCAATAAACCACAGCAGCGGATGTGGGTAATGCTAGATATATACCCACAGCAGGCGTGTACGCGCGTCCGAGTCCGGCGCCCGAGGGACCACGCACATATGCTTGGCCCGCCAGGCATGGGACAACTAGAGCAGCCGCTGGGCGTTTAACTCTACTCGCGGGGCACCTTTCCAGCCTTTATTTGGTGTGGGTGGACCGGACCCGGGCCGAAGTGTGGCGTGTGATAGCCAGGCCGGTGGCACCATGGAGTCCTTCTGACTACAGGGCACCATAACCTAAGGCCACTCTTACATTGGGTGAAATACAGCAGTACCCACACCCAGGCGGCGGGTCATTGCTGGTATGCCATATCATGTATGGAAAGAAACCATATATTCCCAGACATAATGGCACAACGCAATGACTGTCCTTAAAGCCGCCCAGACGCGATACATCTGGCACCAGCCCGGATGATCAAATGGACGTACTGCGTGAGATGTGTCCATTACCAGTAATGTCGACACTGTCTCGGCCTCACCTGTGTGAAACAAAGTCAACATAGCGATTCAATACTAAACAGCGGCCAGGAGAGCCCGATGTCCCGTTGCTGAGCTGTTCAACCTGTTCGCATACCATGTTAAATGTGTGGCAGAGGCGGGTTGGCCCGAACTAAGCAGCGGACATGTCCGTGGCTCCAGTGAAAAGCACCGTCGCGCAATGTTGAAACCACATGGCTAATATGGCGGGACGAGTTACTCACTTCGAGGGTTAATCAATGGAAATAGGTCCGTTCGACCAGACCGTTGTGCAATTACCATAACAAGATCTCTACAACGGGTACACCCGGTGAAATCGAAAAGCGCTTTGCGGTTACTGCAGGAATAATGGGGGCATAATGGTGCCATGAACCGCGGACAAACCGGTGCCCGTAAGCTGACTTCATCTAACACATTAGGTACATAGTCAGGGGCAGTTCCGTACACTGGGCGGACAAGACCAAACACAAAGCACCACAGGAACACCCTGACAATCAAAGGCCTGTATGCCTAGGGGATATAAGCACCTGTGATCTGAACATCCCACCAATAGTCCGCGACATATGCATCCTATAGGGCCATGAGCGGGAGGGAATAAAGAGGAATGTTGTTTAACATGTAGTACGCACCTTTCCCAGCAGGGAATGGATGCCCTGTAACTATGGCGTCGTCTTTGAAGTCTGCCGAGGGGTGAGCAGGGTGGAGGGATATATAAAATGTAGCTAAGTACCATGTAAGGTATGCATATTAATGAAGGACTGAACAGCTATATAGGTGTAGTGGTCACAATGTGCTAACGGCAAGCGTGAATGCAGTCCACGGTTTGAATTACGACTATAGAACATATACAGCTGTGAGCGTGTGCGTAATGCGTCCATGTCTGCAAAGACTGTTACATGTATAAAGGTGTGGTCTGCGTTCTGCACCGCGATCCGTCAACGGATCAGAGATATGTTATTACCCGGGAATAGTCACAACTAACACACACACCGCGCGTAACCACACAGACCCAGTAAACGTATATAAACAAGAATACGGATGCATGCGTAATGTGCGCCTGCGGCGTAACCCCTGATTAGAGAATCACCGCAGTTGTCGCGTGTGCGTGTGTGATCCCACTTCGAAGCAGGGAAGGTTAAGGATGTGTCCTCCATGTCAACCAGACATGTCTCGCCATCAGCCAGCCTCTGAAAGTATGGAATCCGGGGCCAATGCCATGTAAAGTACCGTTACGAAATAGTGAGAAAACACTGCGCTATGTGATGAAGGACAAACTTATGGACTGTGTGGATATGGAATAGCATTATGTGTTAGTGAGTATGGATTGATGGCGGGTATGCATGTCAACCCGACCCACTTGTCAGAAAGGTGCCCCGATATGAATTCGTTCAGTTGGCTCACACTTGTTGACGGGCTAGAAGCTAGCTGGATATATGTCCAGTGTCAGCAAGAGCCACGATGGAGAAGATTCTCCACACACAATAATAGCACAACTGTATACCAAAGTACTCATATATGTAACCAAAAGAGTACAACAATAGAAAGTGTCCTGAAAGGACCGGTTACACACAGATCCCAGACGACAGACAGATATGGCCAGACGGAAGCCACATCACAATTATGGGATCGGAGTCCCTAAAGTAACAAGAAGGTCACACATGACCGCCACGCCAATGGAATTGCCAGATAGACACTGGTCAATGCCAACATACAGCAAGATTAAGGAGCCAACCAACCGTACACCATGCCAGAACCTGTACGGTGGAAAGGTATGTGGCATGGTAAGTGTGATAATGTGTACACCAGGTAATCCCACGAACAGTAACAAAGAAAGGTATGAAGCGAGGGGTTCACATGTATATATCTACACACAGCAGTCCGGCCGGCCAGCCCGTATATATGTAGCATGGACGCATAGATTTGTCATGAAACAAGATGTAAACAACTACAGTTTATTCCATTTTCATATTGATATAGTTATAATAGCCAGATCATATTCGCATATGCTAACATTGTGACTCATTTACATTCATATTTATACAAAACTATGCTTAAATTGTGCCCTTATTGATTCCATGCTTTGGAATAAGTAATAGCAACTCAATTATATACACATTGATATACAATATCATGATCAACACACTACATTCTAAGGTTTACTTACACAACAATTATCAACTATGTTTCAGCCATACTGATTGTAAATTGACCAATATTGTGATTTTATATTAACGCATTGTTGTTTGTATTATTATGTTTATTAAAGTAATGTATGCAACACTGATTTGTGTTTAGCATGTCACGTTATCATCAAGACTTGGAGGCCACTGTCCACTTAACTATGAGCAGGTTTATTGATTGATTGACTTTAAAATGACTCTGAAGGAAGTGTATGAAGGAGACGACTATGTAATGTATTTCATACTCCGACGATGCCCCATGTTAGTGGGTGAAGAGCTCAGTATCTTTTGACTGTGGAGTGTAATCGATTTTTGTCATTTGTCTACTTTGTTTCACGTTTGTCTTTGTCTCCTAATCCAATATTCTATGAAGAAATGAGCAGGACTCAAGGTTTTGCTGTATTTCAAACTTACTGGCAAGTGGATATATAGATAGGCCAAGTAATACATAATACGGGTAGTCAAACCAGACATCGCGATTGGGGAACATACAGCAGCAGTCAAAACCACTGGCCAGATGGTAACAGTCCAACTGCGTTCTACGCTTGCATATGCACATCGGATTGTCCATTGTAGGACTCAAAAAAATTGTTCCGTTAAGCAATATGTCGATACCAGCTGCAATCATTGAACAGAGTAGCCGTGAGCCTCACGGCACAGCTAGACATATATACCACCAGGCGTGTTTAAGGTTGATGACAACTGTCCATGAAATGCAGGACATATGTAACAGAAATCCCCAGATTATGGGTAATAGATGATGATGCGTCCACATCCCAGTCCGCTTTACATGAAGGATGTGTAATGCGGTACCGTGGAGGTTGCAGCCATGGGATCCTGGGTAATGTGCAAAAATGGGGCTTCCGGTGTTGTTTGGCAGATAATCCGTTGTCCGCCCGATGGGGAGGATAATTGGGTATATGCGTGCCCTTACTCCCCACTAATGATGCAAAGCATCCACTGGATAATCTCTAAAAGCAGGTGTGAAATATTGTACAGCCCTATATCGGTGGTGTCAGTAGGCGAGACTTCCAGGCATGGATGGACATAGATTAGTGTGGCATATGCGACCAAGATGGCACCTAATAACTGGAAACCTGAGGTGGAATTACACAGCTGCAGTAAGGTATCTCATCTAGAAACACACTGGGAAATACAGATAGGGACTACAGTAGAGCACTCCCCATACAAAGAATCAGACCGCCGTCTGTGACCAAAGGCGTGCCATTACAGCACTTTCGATCTGCCAGCAACAACATGAGGATCACTTAAACTTCCATACTACTTGAACAAATGGGCGACCACCTGTGGAATTACATACTAATGGCACACTAACAACTTCAACTTCTGGAAGGTCATAGGATGTTTCAACACTGTTGCGTTCCGCGCCTCTTGAACATCCTTCAATGAATAAATAGGGTATACATGTTCTGGCTGTGTTATATTGACAATACAGTGGCGTATATGTCCTACCGGGCCTTCTGAGGATTACTTAAAGCAGTTGGAAAAAAACAAAAAATGGCAAAATGCAGCTGCTCTTGAGAACAAAGTAACAGGAAAACACCAGGAAATGAATAGTAACTCTTTATTACTTTATTGCTTTTAGCTTTGATCGTGGACTTCTTCGAATAAAATAACAGAATAAATAACACATCATACTCACACCTTAAATACAAATATAATTAACACTCTATAATTGTTAAAAAATTACCAATTAAAGTGATCCAACCAATAAATTTTACAGCAAAACATAAAAATCTGTAAAAAGTAATACTTTTATAAAATGTTAGCCAGAACCAAATCAAATGCGTTGCTTTTGTTTTACTTTTAAGTTTTTGATTTTTTAAAAACATTTCCTTATTAATTGACTCTCATTGAGACCGAAGTGATGATCTGCCTTCAATCTTATTTGCCACTCTGCTTCCTTTTGTAGCAACAGATTTTTGAAGTCACCTACTCTCAAATCTTTATACTTGCTTTATACCATGCTTGTATATCACGTAACAACTTGTTATGCTTCCTATTTATGTTCTCATTAGCAGATTGGTCCAAGTCCTGTAATCTGTAATAATTTGTTGTACAAGAGTCGCGAAACTACTGAAACTATACGTCGATAAAATGCTTTTTAAAAAACAACTCTAAATTAATAATTTCTTGCTTTAATACTTCCAATTTAACATTCGTTGGTATGTGAGGCTTTTCATAAATTTTTATTTTCGATTTTAGAAGTGTGTTATAAAGATTTGAGAAGGTGACTTCATCTGTTGCAATTGCTGAAGGTGTATGTGAGGCTTTTCATAAATTTTATTTTTCGATTTTAGCAGAGTGGCAAATAAGAGATTTGAAGGCTTGAATTCAAAAACCTGTGATACGCCTGATACAAAGGGAAGCAGAGTAGCCAAATAAGATTGAAGGCAGATCGATGCCTGGTCTCAATGAGTCAATTAATATGAAATGTTTTTTAAAAATCAAAACTTAAAGTAAAAAATCAAAACAAAAACAAGCAACGATTTGATTTGTCTACCCACATTTATAAAGATATTACTTTTTACAGATTTTTATGTTTTACAAAATTTATTGGATCACTTTAATTGGTAATTTTTAACAATTATAGAGTATTGATTATATTTATTATTTAAGGTGTGATATGATGTTATTTTATTCTGAAGAAGTCCGCAGACGGCGGCAATAAAGAGAGTGTTCGCTATTTCTGGTGTTTTCTGTTACTTTGTTCTCAAAACGGCTGCATTTTATTCTGAAGCATCCGTATTGTTTTTCCAACTACGTTAGTTTGGTAGTTTGGTTTACTTTGGTTTACTTGCCAAAACGATTGCCAACCTGCAGCATTACATCAATACCATTTTGGGTTAATGCATTAGTGATTAGAACATGGGTTTCGTAGCACAACTTATAACTTATGTATTCAAACACACATCATGTGGAATTGGGGAACATGTCAACTTGGCCGGTCTACAACCACTGTGCCAGATGGACACAGTCCAACATGTTCTACATTTTACATATGCACATTTGTGTCCATTGTAGGACCAAAATGTATCCTTTACCAGCTTGTCCAACGGGTCTTGCAGCGGAAGACCAGATGAACGCTACAGCCGTGACCTACGGCACAGCTACTATATATGCCGCCGAAGCGTGTTCAAGGTTGATGACAACTGTCCACATGTGAAATGTGGGACATATGCACAGAAATCCACAGATTGTCGAGGTCCACAGATAATGTCGTTACATCCATTCCACGCACATGGAGGGGATTTGCAATCCGGTACTGTCGAGGGTTGCAGCCATGGGATCGTGGGTATGCAAAGAAATGAACAAGTGTCGGAGATGATTGGCAGATGATCCATTGTCACGCCCGTTGGGAGGATAATGAATTTACAAGAACATGCCTTACCCCCACCAATAATGACAATCATCCACCGGGAGAATGCTACATGCAGCTGTGAAATGGATTTACAGCCCTACACCCGGTGTCCAGTAGGCATTTCCCAAGGATGGACAAACCTCTATACTGACAAGATGGCACCCATAATATAGCAAACCTGGTGGAATCACACAGCCTGTGGGCATAACACAGGAAATACAGATGGAAACAACAGTAGACACACCCGCATAGAAATCTATCCTGCGTCGCGAATCCCGAAATTACAGCCCCAATGGCTGCTAGCAAAGTATATGGGGATCACCGGCTTCACTCCATGTGCCCGAGAACGATCACAGCGACCTGTGGAACACATATTAATGGCACATAACTTATCAACTGTAGGAAGGTCGCTAGCATGGTTAAACTATGGCGTCCCCACCCATAAATAACATCCTTTCGTGAATAAATAGGTTCTACGTAATGTACCGGCTGTGTTATAATGACAATACAGTGGCCCGGATAGTCACAATGGGACCTCTGAGGATTGCCGCTTAAAGACAGTTGCCAATACCTGCAGTACTACGAAGTAACACCGCCATGGAGTTGGTGTGGAAGGACATGCGGGTTCCGTAGCACTACGCACGCATAATATGGGTAGGCAAACAGACATCATGACTGAGGAACATACAAGCGACGGTCAAACCCACTGGCGAGATGATGGACACAGTCCAGCTTATGTTCTACCCACTTTACATATTATGCACATCGGTGTCCATTGTGCTTGGACCCAAAAGAAATTTCTCCTTACGTGTTGGCATGAGGCTCGCTGATCGTGTGACCCAGAAGGTGACGGCGTGACCTACGGCACAGGTAGATATATGCACCACAAGCGTGTTCAGGGGTGATGACAGAGTGTCGCATGAAATACTGCAGGACATATGGATAGGACTCCCCCAGATTTGCCCTGCGATCCCATACCGTCGCGTTCACATCCCATTCCCGCTTTTACACATGAAGGATGTGCAATGGGTACTGTCGAGGGTTGCAGACGCTGGGATGCGTGGGTATGCAAAATGTCGGGTCGGTGTGTGGATTGGCAGATGATTAGTTGTCCCGCCCCGTCAGTGAGGGCGTGGCCATGGCATATACGTTACTCTGCACTAATAATGCCAATCATCCACTAGGCTAAATGCGACCACGTAGCAGTAAATGCAGCCCTATACTAGTGTCCCTTAGTAGGCAGATTCCCATGGATGGATTGGCGTCTGACCAAGATGGCTGCCATAGCTGCAAACCTGGGGAGATCCCACAGCTGTTGCAAGGCTTAACCTTAGGAAATACAAGATAGGGACTACAGTAGACACTCCCCGCATACAAAAGCCAGATCGCTGGGCAGAATACAGGCGTACACAGCACTCAATCTGCCAGCAGATAAATGGGGATCCTGCGGCTTCCGCTACAGCGGAACAGATGATGGTGACCTGTGGAACCATACCAATGGCACAATATCAACGTCAGCTGGGAAAGAGACTTATATGATGGTCAAACTATGGCATTCCCACCAATGAAAAAGGGCATCCTTCAGTGAATTCATAGGATTGATGTCAATTGACCATATGGAAAACACCTAATCAACAATAAAGACTTCGCTGGCACCTATGGCCACAAACCATGTCACACATAGGTAGATGGAATTGATCAACGTAAACATTTTTGTCCACAACAGGTCACATATGGTGCATCCAAAGGTTCTTCATAGAGCATGTATCTTTGGCTATCACTAAAGTACGACCCGTGAGACTTACACACTTAACATGGAAGCATCAGGCTTTAAATATCCACCCTTACACTTCCCATTTGTCACTTTCTATCACGAACAATGAACATATGCATGTAGCCACAGCATAAGAAAGCTTCACAGGCGCTGCTAACGACACACACACACATGTCAACATCTCAGAAAGCATCCTATGAACACCGCATTATTACATGATATTGTACTATGAAAAACAAACAAACCAGCAACCTGCTGACCAGAATAGTCCCGTGGCTGGACACAACACAGAACTTCTTAACATTTAAACAGTTCATTAAAGAGCAGTACAGACACAGTTTTTTCGTTGCTTTTCCTGCTCTTCAGAAAAAGCAAATTCTAAAAATGTTCACAATCAACAATGTGTGAGGTTTTGACGGTTTTTTAAAACTCACATTGTTGATATGAGCTGTTCTGTTGCTTTTCTCAAAAGAAACAACCAACTAACGAAACATGTATGTTACAATCAATTGCTTTTCATTTAAGTGTAATCAGAAAGACTTGTGTGCAATTAAACTATTCGCGGACTGCAAAGTCTCGTTATTTCTGAACCCCTGATTTTCGTTTTCCCGTAAGTATGATATGTGTACTATGCGAATCCTCAACAATCCCGATGAGACCTAACAATGTATATATGGAAGATATGCGCAGTATGCCTATCACTGTAATACAACGGTGGGGCAAATTTGAAACAGAGTGGACAATATGTATGTTAACCCTACCATCTGTATCTACACTACATTCCGTTACGGGTGTTTGCTCACCTGCACTCTCAAAGATGCCTCAGCGAGTTATCGCATCGGTGAAACCCTGGTGTGTGGCCAACCCCTCCACCTACTAATCTATCTACATCCGCATTCGTCAGCATAGCTGAGGAGGTCCCTCCTGTGGTGTTGTTATAATCTAGGCATTAAGTAAAACACCCGAATATGTAGCGCATTATGCCTTGTCGATGTACCCATAGCCCGACAGCCAATCCAGGCGCTGGCTATGACGAACCACACCCTGTGGTGGTGGCGTGTATCCGTGGGTATACCAAGATGGGTGCACCATGTGTTGTGGTGGCGTGCGCCATGTATGTAGCCACAGCCTAACAGGCAGCGGCAGCCGAGCGATCTAAGGCCAGCTGCGTGTCGGAAAGAGGTAGTACCAGTCTGCAGGTATGTGCAGGCGTGCACATGCTCAACAATGGCGGTCCCTACAAAGGATACCCGCGCCATAGTGGCGACAGCTGCACACGCCCATGGCTATAACGCGCGGGATTACACACCTGCGACCATGCATACAGCACAGTTGAACATACACATCATCATAAATGAGAGCAAGTACACACAAGGTGTATGTGGAGTATGTGGAGTATACAGTGTCAGGACAGCAAGAATGAATTGAATTAATCTGCCGCGTAATCCAGCAGATGTCTATGAGGTGTTCTGGAATGCGAGGGCTGTTGATTGCATATGGACAATGTGTGGATATGCAGTACCACAGATTATATGTCAACCGTTGCAAATATCGCGATACATAGAGGAAGACAGCTGTCCATGGTAGAGCGAGCGGTGCGATCCACAACATAGGTACATAGATATACAAAGAAGAAATACAGGCGGACATCCGGCAGGCCACGTGAAGTGTAATGTACACAGCAGCACCCCACCACACCATAGTAGAGAGTGCACGCAGGAAATTTCACAACTCACAGTGCGTAACCAAGTTTCAAGCACACAGAAAGTACCTGTGCGTCCCACCATCCACAAACACAAGGATGGCGCCAGGTTATGGGTGTTCCACGCGTAAAACCTCAAAAGCCATACATTATATGAATTCCCCATGCAGCTGGGAGCCTGGACACACACCTTACATGGCCTTGCGCGCATGGTGATTGACAACACCCCGCAGCCATAGCCAACCACAAGCGTGCAACACAGGTATGGTATGCACTACGGTGGACCACCCGGGGTACAAAGCGCTAGCAGAGGCACATGTACAGGTGGGTGGCCAACAATACGCCATACAGGAATGGCCAGCTGTTAGGCAAGGTATGTGTGTTTTGAAGCGTCTAAAAGCATGTTCTCCACAGAGGCGGCTGAAGAAACACACACACACACACACACAGAAGGGCATGACCGAACCTCGCCTATCTACATGAACTCACGCACTACAGTATGAAGCATTTACTGAGCGCTACTCGAGGTTTACTGAGCACAGCGCTGTCGGAGAGCATACCTCTAGGCTGAGTGACATCACCCGCAAGACAATGGCTTCAGCAATAGCCAAGGTATGTGTTCTTGGCGGGCTGATCTAAAAGCATGGGCTTCGTTACTGCAGAGGCGGCTGGAAACACACACACACACACACACTTTCGGAAGGGCCGGGGCAACCTAGCGCTATCTACATAGACGCTCACTACAGTATGAAGCATTTTGACAGGCAGCTATGGAGTTTACTGAGCTTCAAAGCGCTATCAGAGGAGCATACTTCTGGGCTGGTGACATCACCCGCGAGACAATAGCTGGCAATAGCCAAGGTATGTGTTAGCGAAGCGATCTAAAAGCATGTTCATTCGCAGAGGCAGCTGGAGCACACACACACACACACACACACACACACACACACACACACACTGGGAAGGGCCGGGGAGCCGAACCTACGCCTAGCCTACATGAACTCACTACAGTATGAAGCATTTACAGAATGCGCTTCTTTCTCGAGGAGTTACTGAGCACAAGCTGTCAGAGCTGCCATACTTCTGGGCTGGTGACATCACCCGCACCGAACCAGCCAGCTGTGGTATGTGTTGAGCGTCTAAACGTGTTCGTTATGGTAACTGGAAGCTTACCGCCGCAAGACAATAGCTGGCAATAGCCAAGATATGTGATGAGAAGCGTCTAAAGCATGTTCATTAGCAGAGGCAGCTGGAAGCACACTTTTCGGAGAGGGCGGGAGCCGAACCTAAGCCTATCTACATGAACTCCGCCTAAAGAGTATGGAAAGCATTTACAGAAACTGGCAGCTATTGAGTTTACCTGAGCACTGGCGCTGTCAGAGCATATACTTCTGGGCTGGTGACATCACCCACCCGCCAAGACAATAGCTGGCAATAGCCAAGGGTATGTGTTGCTTGGAGGGCCGATCTAAAAGCATGTTGTTCGTGTTCATGAGGCAGCGCTGGAAACACACACACACCTTTCGGAAGGGCGGGGCGGAACCTCGCCTATCTACATGTGAACTCACTACGGTATAGAAGCATTTACAGAGCAGCTACCCGAGGTTTACTGAGCTACAGCTGTCAGAGCACATATACTTCTGGGCTGGTGACATCACCCGCGCATAAGACCTTTGTAATAGCTAGCATGTGGTGTGTGTTGTTGCGAAGCATCTAAAAGCATGTGTTCATTAGCGCAGGCGGCAAACACACACAGACACACACACACACACACACACACACACACACACACACACACACACATGGAAGGGCCGGGAGCTGAACCTACACCTATCTGCTTGAGACGCTCACTCACTACGTTATGAAGCATTTTACAGGCAGCTACCGGGTTTACTGAGCACAGCAGCTGTCAGGAGGCATACTTGTAGGCTGGTGACATCACCGCCAAGACAATAGCTGGCAATAGCCAAGGTATGTGTTGCGTCTAAAAGCATGTTCATTGCAGAGGCAGCTGGAAACACACACACACACACACACACACACACACACACACACACACGGAAGGGCGAGCCTCTCGCCTATCTACATGAACTCACTACAGTATGAAGCATTTACAGAGCGGCTACCAGTTTACTGAACTGGGCTGTCAGAGCATACTTCTGGGCTGGTGACATCCTCAAGACAATGGCAATGGCCAAGGTATGTTGAAGCGTCTAAAGCATGTTCATGCAGAGGCAGCTGGACACACACACACACACACACACACACGGAAGGGCGGAGCGAACCTCGCCTATCTACATGAACTCACTACAGTATGAAGCATTTACAGACAGCTACCCAGTTTACTGAGCAGAGCCCTGTCAGAGGAATACTTCTTGGCTGGTGACATCACCATAAGACAATAGCTGGCAATAGCCAAGGTATGTGTTGCGGCGTCTAAAAGCATGTTCATCTGCAGAGGCAGCTGACACCACACACAAACACACACACACACACACACACACACAGACACACACACACACAAGGGACGGGAGCGAACCTCGCCATCTACATGAACTCACTGGTATGACATTTACAGCAGCTACGAGTTTACTGAGACAGACTGTCAGAGGCATACTTCTGGGCTGGTGACATCACCCAAGACAATAGCTGGCAATGGCCAAGGTATGTTGGCGTCTAAAGCATGTTCATCAGAGGCGGCTGGAAACACACACACACACACACACCACACACACAGCGGAAGGGCGGTACGCCTATCTACATGAACTCACTACAGTATGAAGCATTTACAGAGCAGCTCAGTTTACGAGTTTACTGAGCTGGCTGTCACCATGTGGAGCATACTTGTGGGTGACATCATGTTCACTGCAGAATGTCACACACACACACACCATGGGAGACACCTGATTGTCAATGGCACGCGGCTGTTACCACCCAGAGGTGCAGTACTAACTGCGAGGCATGCTGCATGGAATACCAGTAACACTGCAGTACACACGGTGGGCTGGATGCACCCGCATGCAAACAGAGACATCCTGCACACCACAAGGGCACAAACCATGTACAGCCACTGTGGCATGACAGCCACACATGTGTCACTGTATGGTGACATCACCATACAATGCAGGATGCATGGCCATGTTCATACAGACAGCTGGCACACACCGCGCAGTACAGACATCGGTGATGACTGGGTTGTACCCGGTGAATGTGTGGCCATGCCCCACACCTGGGTTGCCAGGGGAGACAGACATGCTCAGGGTATCCAGCGTGGTGGCGGTGTGCTGTACTGTGTCATCTACACAGCTGCTTACTGGGCATGCTCAGACCTTAGACGGCACAGAGCAGACATGCATACACATGGTGCGGCGGCATGGGTGGCAGAATGTGGACCGTCGTGTGTGTCCAGCCACACAACAGCAACCTGGCCATGCCACAGGCGTGGCCGTTGCGAAGGATACAGGCATGCACCGGGTACTAACTGCAGTCGGGACGGTGTGCACTGTACTGTGTGTCTATCTACACAGCTGCCTACTGGGCATGCTCAGACACTTAGACTCGGGCACAGAGCAGACATGCATACACATGCGGCGGCATGGGTGGCAGAATGTGGACCGTCGTGTGTGTCCAGCCACACACACAACCTCCATGCCACAGGCGTGGCGTTGAAGGGATACAGGCATGCTCAGGGTATAACCAGTGGTACGGTGTGCACTGGCTGTGTCATCTACAGCTGCTACTGGGCATGCTCAGAATTGGGCTCCACAGAGCAGACATGCATACACATGGTGCGGCATGGGTGGCAGAATGTGGACCGTCTGTGCAGCCCACAACAGCAACCTGGCCATGCCACAGGCGTGGCGTTGCGAAATACAGGCATGCACCCAACTGCAGTCGCGGTGTGCACTGTGTGTGTCTATCTACACAGCTGCCTACTGCATGCTCAGACCAGACTCGGCACAGACAGACATGCATACACATGGTGCGGCCATGGGTGGCAGAATGTGGACCGTGTGTGTCCAGCCACACAACAACAACCCGGCCATGCCACAGGCGTGGGTTCGCAAGGGGATACAGCACCAATACTGCATGGTAGATTGCACTGTCCGCACAACTGCCACTGCATGCTGGACCCTGACTTCGGCAAACAGACATGCATTCACATAGGCGGGGATGGGTGGCAGAATGTGGACGTCTGTGCAGCCACACAACAGCAACCCTGCCACACAGACATGGCGTTGCATGCATCTAGGTGCAATTAACCATGTGGACTGGATACAGTTTGTTGCATGCTCAGACACACTCCCAAACACAGGATACCTGCACAGTCCTGAGGACACTGGTGAGTGTGCACCTCACAACAGCACCGTTGGGTGACACACCACCCATACATAGACGAACATTACCCATGGCACAACACATGCCATCCCAGGTGTTCTCACACCTGGCCACTGTTCAGCCATGCACCATACACAGGGATGTCAGTTCTGCCCATCACACATGGTGATATGCCCCACACAGGATTTAAGCCCTCAATGGTGATGCCAGACCATATAGTGGATCCACTGGTCATCCACATCCTGCACAACACGCATGGGGACCTAAGTGATGACCTCTCCACAACAAACCACACATCATCACAACCGGTGTGGTACCCTACAAGTCCTCCATGCCAGTGTTGAACACAGCCACACTGCCAACCATGAATGCCTTCTCTGAGCACATGCTTGTCTGCAGCAGTCAAACATCATGACATCAGGACCTTGTACACCACAGGTAGGCACATGGTGTGGTGGACCCCAGCCACTGACAAGCTGTACATCAACAGTTGGAGCTAATACATGACAGAGCAATGCCCATACCAGCGAAACCATCTCCCACTCATACCGGCGTCACCACCCACACATACAATCATCCAGCCGCTTGTGGGGTGGTACTGCAGAGGGCACATGAGACAACCATAGGGCCTTCCTAACTGTGGTAAGGACATGGTTGACACAGACATGGCTGGAAATGGTCCAGAATGGTACAGCGGTCACTGCACCCACAGACATTGTCAACAAACCAGCGGACATGTTCCATGCATACATCCACCCCAAGAGGGACATATCCATCCCACCAGTAGCCTCCGAAACATCTCATATGGCCTGGGTGATCTCATATCTCTATGGCGGTTGACACAGCACCAATGGGCAATGGTGTCCCTGGCTGTGTGCTACCCATCCTCATTGAAGCCCTCGACCCACACATAAGGCCACTGTGTCATGTTAGCCTTACTATGGGCTATGTCCCTGATGGATGGCATATGGCATCTGTGGTCCCACTATGCCAGGGTAGTGCTCTTCTGGACTGTAGACAGCCACACCCTATCAGCTTGACAAGCCTTGTCTGCAACGCTGTGGAGGTCCATACAGGTGCCCATGGATACAGACAGTGGTGTACAGCCAATGCCGGAACATACCCACAACAACATAGTCAAGGGCAGATCCTGCCTCCCGAACCTGCTCGTCCTGTCTGGAGTGGTCACCAAGGCCATTGATGGGGATACGCGGGTTTGCACACAGTACCATGACCTGGTGGGAGCGTTCAGAGTACACTCCACATGGGACTCATGGAAAGGCTTGCCAGCGTACATGTGGGGACATATGTCACCTGATGGTTCTCAGAAAGGTTGGAGGTCACACCACACAGGGTTGGTGTTCCTGGTGCCGTGTCAGACTCATATCTGGTCTCCAGTGGAGGCCCACAGGGCTCAGTCCTGGGCCCCCTGCCATACGGCATTCGACCTTCCAATGTGCATGCAATCATAGGGGGATTGTGGCAGACAAGGTATGCAGATGACTACACACACACACACGGCCACCATACCCAACACCAACACCTCATGTGACACGGACATCCACCTAGGGCGTCATAGACATGGATAACTGGTGCCAGAGCCATGGCCTGCTGCTACATGCCAGAGAAGGTGCAGACCTACCCAGTGTGAAGGACATGTTCAGCCCAATGTAACATGTAGGTGGTAAGCCATTCAAAATGGTGGACATGTTCATGGAAATGGGTACCACACCTGTCGGTAACCTCTGTCAACACACACAATGGCAATGTGGGTGTGAAGACATTCCACTGTGGCCACCTGGTCTGGAAGGAATCACATCCACATCAGGGGTGTTCATTGTACCCCTGTACACATCACACACCAGAGCAATGACTGCGTACAATGGCACATCTGGCCTGTACCTAACCTGACACCTGCAGCACTCGGAAGGACCACAAAGCGTTCCACAAGGGGATGGCGGTGCTGGGACATGTGTCAAGCTGCGACCAAGGGGACTCGGCTGTATACCTTCAGCACATCTGCTCTGTGGTGATCTGTGCCTGGCATACACGGCCATGTCTGACCTGGGTGACATGGGCATATTCCACCTCCTAGGCTCCAGGCAAACACGGGCACAGAAGCGACTGTCAGACACCTCACCACAAAGATGAGTGGGACATGCTGGGGGAACAGGGTCAGCGCCAGAGACCCCTACAACACGAGAGGAGTGCCAGCCCATGTTGGAAAGCACTGGCCCTGACTGCCTTTGTCCAGGAGTAATCATGGCGTGTGGATGTGTGAACATAGTTATCGCCAGCCATCATCTGTGTCAGTGCTGGACAGGGGACTGGGGACTGATGGATGTGGCATCCCCATCCTAAGGGTGTTAGCAGCCACACACAGTCATGCTAGGGTCCACATGTCGTAGGGCACATAGCCTGGTATGTACATGTGCGCCATATGCCTATGTAGGGGTCCATGCCGGTTGCGGGTACCTGTGCTATGCTGATGTGCCAGACATGTGCCTGTGGGTACCCCATGACTACTACGTGGGGAACTAATAACAGTGCTCCCAGTAGGCACATGCAAGTACACCATCATTGTCATACGGGTTAACTGAACCAACATGGTGCTACACATGTAACCACCACGCATACTGTGTACACAGATCAATGAATGCTGCACCTGACCTACATGGTATGTCTGCTGCATGATGTCAGTGCACAACCACATCACATACACACCTGTCACCAGCCATACACACACCACAACATACACATCACATACTATGCAGACACAGGTATCACATACACCTCTCACTATCTTGTCCACCCTGTGCATCAGAATATGTTTGCATAACCGTGCACCGATGGTGTAGCTCACAGTTCTGTGGCAGAGACTTCATCATATGCACAGGGTGATATGTGTGCCACAGGCATGGGCTGTACCAATGGATGACATCATGTGTGTGTGTAAGGGCCTGTGCATTGACTGGGCATGACTGTGTAGTGCATGTGGATGTGGTGGAGCCCTACAGTTGTGTTTGCTGTGTGTGGGTATGTGTGTACACAGTTCAGTCATCTGTGATGCCTACGGGGGTATGCTTGGCAGCCCCAGACGCATGTAAAGGGATGACACAAAGGTATACACATTATCCATTACTATCACCACAGTCAGCACTGTCCATGTCACATCATGCATCTGTGAGTTAGCATGTGCTATGCACATGTCTGGTAACACAACATAGCATACTGTAGTATGCATCTTGTGTGGCCATATACCTGGCATGTGTTGCTATATTATGTGTTGTACTATGACACCCACTCCCACGTCGCTTATCATACAAACATGCAACACTGACTTACCAGGCAGCTCTGAGCTCATAGTTTGGGAGACACCCACCTCCACGATGGACGCAAGAGTTTCTGCGTGTTGTTCCGTGGGTGTCCCCAGACTGGCCAGGAGCTCCTCCGTGGCTGTGAGTGGGGGCTGGGTTGGTGGCCCACCACCTGTCCCACGTTGTTGTCTGGCGATTGCAGTGGCACGCTGTCTTGCATGCCGGATCAGGTCTGTGCAGTGCCTGCGGATCTGTTGGTAATTGCGGTTGTATCCGCCCAGGCTGTTCACCCTCCTGCACATCTCCTGCCACATCTCCTCTCATTGCTGGGCCTGGTGTGGCGCATGACTAAATAGGATGTTGTGGTTTGAATGGAGGTATGGTATAATCACCTCATCCTCCTGACGGCTGAATGCGGGAAGCCGGGAACGTGGCATTATCTGTAAGACATAATGATGGTGGCAGGTCACATTTACACTGCTGTGCTGGCATACTGTTGGAAATACATTGCTATGACATGTACAACATCTGCACAGTAATCTGTGAAAGTCATCGTGGCAGTGACACAGCCAATGTGTTGGCTTCACACCATTGAGCAGTGGGTGTCACATCATATCTGTGTGCCACCCCATCACACTGTACACGCACCATGTAGATGTTAGCCTGCTGTGGACATGTGTACCTGGCTGCACCTGTGTCCATATCACTTGGCATGGGTCCCCATGTGACGTCGGTGCTACTGTTCACCTGGACGCTGTGTATATGTCAGTAAACATCACGTCCGTAGCCATTGTGAACGTCAGCAGTGGCACTGTACACATACACATGGACACCTGCACATGCATGTGTTGTGCCATGTACATCCACACAGCGCTGTACGGGTGTTGGACAACTTGCCACAGCTCACCTGTGTTGCACATGTGATAGACATAGGACAATGTGTAACCATGACACATTAGCAGGAAAGGCCATGCATAGCATGTACACACACATTGTCCACAGCAACACACAGCACCTGTAACACCACAGGGTGCATCACCGCCACATTACTGCTGTGTATGGTTGATAGTGAGAGTGCCTTTTGTCCATTGCACCATGTAGGACTGTGATAGCTCATGCAGCCTTGCTGGGCAGGGCTGCATGGTATGGCAGGGTATGCCACATACATGGCACTGGGTTGTGATCCACCTGGGGTTTGACGATATTGACAGGGTGGCTGTCCATTCCATATGTCATTGCTATGTGTATATGGACATTCTACATGTCTATCACCATGGTGTGGACACTGGCCTCAAGCGAGGTAGGCTGCACACTGCTTGCTGAGGGTGTGTCTGGTGCATGCAGGTATCACACATCCATGCATACACTGTAACCCTGGCAGGTGCTATGTGCTGGGATATTGATCAACACAGTGCTGTATGTGGACACACCCCGCTTTCCCGTGCACATGGATGGTTGCCTGCACTGATGTGGGTACCACATATGTGTACATCCAGTGCCTGCTGCCACCCCCATGTCTGCTGCTGCACTGCACACCGCCATCCCTCCCTCTGTGAATGTGGTGTTGGGCACAGCATAGGTATCCATGTATGGGGACAGGGATGTTCACATAGCAGGGTCACTGATGGTATCGTCAATCTGACCATACACATATGACGCACCCCTCACACATACAACCCATTCATATTGTTGTTCACAATGGTGACACAGCTATACTGCTATTCCGGAGACATTCACAGCCATACATACACAGATGCATGCACGTCCATCTGTGGCATGGCCTGGACTATTGGTGTAGTTCGGCACATAACGTGTTTGACTGCAGCTGGCGCAGACGTACTGTGCACATGTCTACACAGTCAGCCTGTTCTACAGTAGGCATCTGTGATGTGCTGTGCACATATCATATCTGCACATTTGGTTGGTGTCCATCGGTCCACGGGCCAGTGGTGGGACACACAGGGATGTTGCTGAACATATATGCATGCAACCCTGTACAGCTGTAACGCTAGCCTCTCAGATGCTCATGTGTCGTGGACATGAACACCGTACCCGCACATGTGGTTGTGGGCTGCCGCCTGTACCCATCTCCTCCTGTGGGTTGCTATCATCCCACACCCTCCTTGTATTGTATGTTCATGCTATGCACCTATGTGGGGCTTGTGGGCATGCAATACGATACTATATGCCTTTGCACCCATCACAGACAATGTCACACAGGTACACCGGCAGCCATACATGTCACAGCTTGTTGTCGGCACATCACATGTGGTACACACATAACACATCTCCTGTGGGACATGGTCAATTGTACGGGCATGTCTAGTGGTCACATGCCACTGCTACCCCAACATGATGGCTATGCAGGACATGTGGCTGTACAGCTACTGTCACATGTACACGGGCAATGCCCCCCTACCTACATCACGTGGTACTACCTGTGGGGTATGTGTGTCTGCATCCATGCTATGGCCATAGATGACAATTGTACATCAATATGTGCAACATACCTCATTGGGGGTTGTCATATGCACATGTTCCACGTGTCAACGCATTGTTTGTGTCTGTTGGGTGGTCATTGTTGTGCATGGTTTACATGGCTGCCATAGCGTACTGTGTGTGATTCCAGGTACTTCATTGGGCTACCAGCATTGTACATTTCCACAGCACATTCCAGCCATCATGTAGCCATCCTAGATGACAGTGGAAGGTGTTCCGCCATGTGCACATATGTCACACAGTACGAGGGTGACTAACACACATTCTCACGACTGGGTTCTGACTGCTGTGGATGTGTGTGATGGTGTTGACGACCATGACTGCACCAGATGGTGTCATCTGGATGTGTAACATTCACAACACACACCTACCTTCACATAGCAACACATCGTCCACGACAATGGACATTCCTGCATGAACACTGTCTGCGGTATGTCTGTATAACCACTGCATGTACCACTGGTAGCCACCAGCATGGCTGCCTACAACAGCAGTGTGTATCCTGTGCAAACATGGGTTACGCCTGTCACAACACACCAGTGTGAGATGGCCCTGTGGTGGGTGACAGTGCAGTTCCACACATCATGTAACAGTATACATCGTGCACCAGTATGTTGAGGACATGTGAACGGCAGTGCTACTCAACATATGCACGCATGACACATCACCTGGTACACCGTGTCTGCCTTGCCACCTGCTATTGTGACCACCCTGTGATGACATTGTACAGGCCACATGGACTGGGACATGTGATGGCTCAACGGTGAATTGACCCTCTGGGTGTGTGTCTAGCCTGGTGTCCAGTAGCCAGTGGTCTGCACGCAGGGATACTGTACATTGGCCTACTCTGTCACTGGGACTGTTGACTATGGTCGTACTGTACTTATGCAGGCATGTGGTGTTTGTCCAGTCTGACAGTCGTGGTCAACCACACCACCGTGGCACACATGACCTGCGGACATCTGCCTAGGGTGTGCAGCCCACATGTACATCTTCACATGCTATGCTGCCTGTGCAGCAGTGTCACATGTCTGTCTCCGGCAGGGCTGTCACAGGCAGGCACAGCATGCAGTGATGTGTGACAATGCTTACACCCTCCACTGTGCTGTACACAAGCACTACACACACAGTACGGCACACATGTCATTTATCTGCAGTGCCTGTGACCTGCCTCCATGCCCTACACAGCACACCTGCCAGTCCAGATTGTACACAGATCATACCTCCCAGGCACATACCTGGACTGCAACACACACGGGTGTGTGGTTCCCACACCACACAGTGATTTACACACATACTGCATATTCCCGTGACACATTGCATCATAGGTAATCCATGTTCAGATACCCATGTTCGTGGCCGCTACACACATTGTGACACGCAATGGTGAATACACTGTACACCACAGGTTACATGCTGGCCATGTTGTCATACTGTACATTGCACCTGGGACAGTTGCTACTGCCATGTACTGACAGCAACACGCACTTCCCTAGTATGGACTCCCGTGTACCCACACATGCTTGGCCATGCAGTACGCATAGCTGGGTGACGCATTACACGACACATACCATACCTACACTACCCTCGGCATGCACCATACCTCCATGTGTCTGTGTGCTATACCTACAGACATCCCCCCTCTGTTTGCTGAACATCCAAGCTTTGCAGCCCTGCTAGCCACACCCTAGACACACGACCATTGCAGCATGCATGGTACATGCGCTCTACAGCCGGTACTACTGACGTCCGCTGATGGAGGTAGTTTATGGCATGGCACCCCGTACGATGGACAGTATACGTGACTATGCCGACACATATCACAGTGCACTTCCGCTACATTTACGCACTGGTAGGGACCATGCTGTTCCACACAGAGACATGCTGGTACTGGCCTTTTCACAGACGCCACAGTGGTATTCCTGTTCCATGCACATGTGCTGTATGGGCACATGTGCAGGCTGTGGCACGGTACTTATGTTCACGTAATGCGTGGTGCCACTTGACAGTCATGGTGGGTCCTCATGGTGCATCACATACTCCACAGCTAGCTACCTACACATGACTGCCATACATTGCAGTGTGGGCCCTCACGCAGTGTGGTGGTATGTCTCTGCTGTTTGGTTACATCCACATTCAATGCAGCATACAACAGTCATACAGGCATTGCCAACACAGATGTTGCTGGCATCGTGCCTGCCAATGGGGTACCTACCAACAATACACACTCTCACTCACTACAGGGTTCCAATCCATGGCTGGACATTGTATTAACCCTGTAGACACATACATGGTACCGCCATGCACACTTTATGTCCTAGGACACGGTCCCAATGTCACCTCCGATCTCCGTAGTTGTTGTACCCCGCCAACCTGGCTGTTATATGTCTCTGCAGCAGCACACGGAATTGACTGCTAGCCCGTTCATGGACGTTGTGTACCCTGACCACCACACTACCACATCTATCACACTACACATGGGTGGTACTGCATTGCACGTATGGGGCTGCATTTGTACACCCATGACTGGGCCATTCAGTATGGCACTGGGCCACATCCTTACATACATGCTTCACACACTCATTGACGACCTCTATGCCTTTACTGGCACCCTTGTTGGGCTTCTATGCGCCACAGCACACCACATCCACATGCTGCCCACCTGTCATACCATTGCATGGGTGGTTGGTGTGGTACAGAGGGTAACAAATCAGACATTATCCCCTCTTTGCCCTTCAGCGCCATTACACATTCTGGTATTGCCAATGTACGCATCCAGCATCACATCATACCCTATGTCTCAGGATGTTACGCCATGTGACTCCTGTACAGGTCACACAGTGGTGCAGGCATATCATGGTACCTACAACATGTCAGGTACATGTGACATTGCACAGTCCTCAGTCATGTGGCCCCTCATGCTCACTATTTGCTTACATACACTACATGCTGTCACAGAGTACTGTCCATGCCTACATATACCACATCTACATACCTGGCAGCATTCTAGCTCAACCTACTCATACTGCTAACAACCATACAGGTGTCGGTGTGGCAGTTATATCATGTAGATGTCATTGCGTCAGTTACATCACACATAGTGCATACACATCACCTTTGCATAGTAACAGTCATGCACTGTGTATCACATGGATACTGTCCCTATACATGCATATCACATTGTACATGTTTGCTGTACACACACATGCCCCACATGGTGCTGTGGTGGCCATATTCCACTGTGGCATGGGTACACATGTGCAGGGCCACACATTTCTGGACTGTATGTCTTGCTGGTACATTGTGTGCCCTTGTACCTGTGCCATACACACATGTACACGCGGGCAGTGTTACAATAACACATGTGTGGTGTACCTTACACAACGGATACAACTTTACATGTCACGGTATAGTCATGCCGTGATGTCTACCCGACTCAGACAGTTTACATATGCAAATGACAGTCGTGAAACATATCTGTACTCACCTGCATACCACTTACACAGGGGTGTCATCTACTCTGCCATGGGCCATGTTCTCCACATTACTGATGCATGTAGTACTCCTACATGGCGTTTGCAGTGGGCAGGGTGAATGGAGCACTCCTGCATGTGTGCATACATACCACATTGCTCAGCCTGGGCGTCTGTGTGACCTCCGCAGACTGGACACACACTGTGCTGTGGGACATAGGTCCTGTGCACATCCCATAGGGACACACTGTGTCACTGGTCATGTGATAGTTCCCTTGCTGGTAGGGTGACACAGACCCATGGTACCACCACAGCGGAAGTACTGTATAGACATACAGTTGACATCCACCTCTGCTGTTCAGTGGACACTACCATGGGGGGGGTGACACTACTGTGTACATTGCACATGTGTTTACACACGGCCCTGCCGGACGTCATTGTTGCACACATTGCACCTGCTACAGAACGTTTGGACATGGTTACTTGCTGTTCCCTCCATTTCGGGTACCTATTCTGCTACTACTCTGTCCCATATGTGCAGGCCATAATATCCTGTTTATGTACATAACATTAGGCCATCCCTCCATCATGCATGCTATGCCTGTGATACTGTCTATGATTTCTGAACATATCCTTCATGACAACTTTGCATTACACATACTTGACATAGTCACCCCTACTGCGAGGCATACGTGCACGTCGTGCGCACATTCCGTATGACATCGACGGTATATGCCCATACACATGTGTGCTGTGACAGTATACATACATGTCCTATCCCCTGCTGTGGCACTTCATTGTTGAATATCCACTGCCAGCATCAGCGTGGGTGGTGGCATTGTTCTGTGTTTGAAATCCCTATGGCGGACCTTGAGTTATCCCGGCTGTGTACATGTTGTCCCACTGCTGTGCACACGTTGTCCACAGTCGTTGGTATGCTCCGCGGCTTAGCACTACATAACCACCTTTTACCACTCTCTGCCTGATGGACAGGTATCTTTACCTACACACACCGTTCACATACAGTGCAGATTCGTCATACGTATCATGCGTTAGACACCAGTACATCACGTGGGTTCGACATACCTTTCCGGTCTTTTGTTCCGTATTCCTCGCTACTTGCTTGATACACGTTAGTGTTGTCTTCAGTATTTGTTCGGTATGAGCATATGGTTTGAATATCTGGGGAGTCTTCCTTATATCCGTCGTCACCTGAGGCATGTGGGTTCATCACGCCAATAGCTGTTCATCGTTGTGTACTTATGCGCATATCAGCGGTGCACCCCCTCTATTCGTACGTTACGCGTCGGTAGTTGGCCATGGTTCATTCCTCGTGTGGGCGTTGGTTATTTGCACTACCTTCGTGGGGATGCTATGTATTGTATCATGTTTGTGTGACTGCATCCGCTATGTGTGGTGTCAGGTACATTTCGCTGTGGTGTTAGCCGTGGATTGTGTGTGTTGGGTATGGTATTTTGTTCGACATGTGGGTGTCCGTGTCCTGGCGGCGTCTGTCGATGGCATTGTGCATTCGGATGTGTAACATAGCTGTTATATTCCTGTACACAACGGATGCAGAGATGCATCAGCTGCTGCTAGTGTTTCCCACGCGGGTTGTTGCGGGTATGCCACTGTCATTGACTGCCTGTATGTTTTTGCTACGGTTTCGGCTGGTATCCCTTTGATATGTGCGATGGGGTATATCTGCGGATGTGGGTGACGGGTACGGGGTGTGGGCCTTGCATTAATACATACACGGTATGCTTGTGTGTGTGCTCCATCCCTGCTTGGGGAGCTGCAGGTTACCTGTCTGTTGTTCTGGGAGTGTTTGTTTTGTTGATGTCGTGTGGTGTCGGTATCACCTGCATGTGTGCTTCCTGCATGTATTCCTCCTTCACATCGGTTATATATCTGCGGATGTTCGTACGTGCCTACTATCCATTGGCATTTTGTCACGGGTAGTTACGGTGATTGTGGTCCTGTACTTGGGACGGCCTGTGTGCTACCGGTTGCCTCCTATTCGTGTGGCGCTTGCTTACTTAACAGTCATGGAACACACAGCGGTATTTACGGGATGGTACGTGGCCACGATCGGTGCCGGGATAGCACATGTGTATTTTCGCCGTACATGCCTGATGCTGTGTAACGTTGCCGACGTATCGTGTTGAGTCTACCATATGGCCGCCATACATACGGTCATGGTTTGTACATGCGTCCTTTGCATCTCCTGTTGGCTATGGTCCTGTGGTACATTCTGGGACATTTCCGCTTTGCATCATTTTACGTCGCCACGCGCATAGCCACTGAGGAGCTCTCAGTACTACTTTGTGGGTACTGCTGTACATACGCCTGTGTTCCATGTACTGTATGCCTACGCATGTTATTCCACTCCGCCTGTGACATGTCACCTACATACACATTTTACAGTGGCACACACATTACACACACACAGCGGAACACACGACAACCTCACCCCACACAAACACATATTGCCGCTTTCGCACCGACGGTTGCAAACAGTACCTACGTTTACCGCATCGCCGGCGGCGGTGTGTACCTCCGCACTCATATCCTATGAATATGACACGCACATGTCCTGTTACTGTACCGTGGCCTGGCGATCATCCCGACCCGCGGATATGTATTGATGCAGGTTGACATTTCCATGGCTGGCGTTCCCTGCTCTGCCCACCCTCCCAGATGATCGGGTTGTTGTTCACTATGTTTACTACGTGGAGATTTCGCGTCTTAGTTCTCTGTAAACTTGCATCCCTGAGATTCCATATTTACCTGTTGTACTTTATATCTGTGTATGTGTACATATATGTCTACGTGTGTAATGATATCTATCTCCGTATCTGTGTATGCACATAAGTACATATGTGGTCGACTTGCGCCGAAAGTGGCAGCATACGGCTACGCCGTCTGCTGTGGGACCGGCGTGCGGTTGAGGTGTTGGCATTCCATGCTTCGCCGGCTATTGCGTGTGCAGTGTTTGGGTGATGCCTATGTTGGAGTCACACATAGGTCCGCCCGTACGGTACACATTACGGGCGGACATGTTTGTGTGGCGTCCATTTCACTGTGTGTGCAGGTAGGGAAGTGTCAGTCCATGGGGCCTACGCAGTCAGAGTATGTGCTATACGTTCCCTCTTTGCCAGGGCATAGGCATATTGGGTACGCCTCTGTCTACCTACTGGGGCTGGCACAGTGTGTTCTTGGTGCTGAACGCCCTGTGCCTGTGCTTGCCTTGGCAGTTGTGGCGGGCTTGGTGGCCCTACACCATTATGTCCCTGCAGCAGCTGTTTCCGCAGAATCATATTGTGTAGCATACAACATACTATTAATATGTGGGTACATGTGCCTGGAGAGTACTGCAAGGCTCCACCGGATGTATCCAAGCACCGGAACCGTGATTTCAACATCCCAAACACACGCTCTATGATTATTCTGGTTTGTGCGTGTGCCTCATTATGGCGTTCTTGCATGTGTGTGTGTGCATTTCTGATGGGTGTCATCATCCACGGCTCCAGTGCATAGCCAGCATCCCCCACAAGGTGACCTTGTGTGATGCCCCCCCTGGCGAATACCTGATACAGCTGTGAGGCATGCCAGATATGGGAGTCGTGGTAGCTTCCAGGGCTGCCAGCACACACATCCATGATAATGCCCTGCGCATTGCACATGACCTGGCAATTGATGGAGGGGTATCCCTTGCGGTTTTTGTAGCGTCTACCCTGCTCCCCGAGTGGTGACTTGATTTCTATGTGCGTACAGTCTATCGCACCCAGGACCTCCGGGTATTGTGCCACACGGTGGAAGTGGCGCATATTGCTAGCCAACTCCTCCTGAGATCTGGGGAAGTTTATATACTCATGGGCATGTCGTAACATGGCATCCAGGAACTGGTGTAGTACCCTGGATGCTGATGCCTGTGAGATGCCCATTATATCCCCGGTTGGCCTTTGAAAGGTACCTGTAGCCAGTATTCGCAAGCTCACACATACCTTTGTGTCCACTGGGATGGGCTCCCCTCTGTTGTCTCTTGTTCTCAGGCGTGGCCGGCACAGCTCCACTATTTGCTGTAACGTGCCCTGTCCACCCTGTAGCGCTCTACTATCTCCAGGTCTTGCAGCCCCTGGTAGGTCACCCTTGGTCTGAACACTCTCCTTCTCCTCTGAGGCCTACGGTAGTTGTCGGCACCCTCCTCCGCAACTCCGTCTGTCTCTGACACATACCGATGCATCACGGCCACGGCGGCACCCAACATATACATATTAAAAATTCCCCGTGTGTTTACATCCTACGGTGTGGCGTTTGGGAAATCGCGCTGTGTGTTGTGTGCATTCACACTTTATACTGTTGTGCTGTACACCCGGTGATGTAATTGGGTGTGTCTGTGCGGCCGTATCTGTGGATTATCTTCCGTGTTTTACCGTTGCAACTGCAACGCTGTTGCCTTTGGTGTTACATTACACTTGCCTGCATTGGCTTAGCGTTGCATCTTACCTTACTGTTTCTGCACGTTGCACCTACTATTGCCTACAGTGCATCCTGCAGGCACATGGCATATGATGCATTTTGTCTGCCGCCGTAAAGCTACCTCTGTACTTGGCTGTGCTATTTCGGTTCTTTGCTCTTTGCATTTCTGCTACATCCCCTACTATCTTTGCATTCCTATGCCTCCCTTTCCGTTTTGCGGAGTCTGCATGCAGAGTTGTCAGCTGCCGCCATTTGCCCTTCCTGGATTGATTGGTGTTGATTGCTCATTACGGCTCCAATTACACTGCTTCCGCATTTCCTCATATTCTCCGCATTACCTTCCTATATCCGTGGTTGTTGACGGGGAGGCCGTTCCATGACTGGGTTGGGGAACGTAGTCATCCTCGTGCACATGCATCTGTGCGCGCATTATGTACTCTCAGCGCATCTATTTCCTCACACGCCGGTCCTGGTGCTGTGATGTGCATTGTACAGCCCATGTTTGCTGGCCTCCAATGTGCTTCCTCCTACAGTGGCACACCCCTCTGCGATTGACATGTATTCCGTGTAGGCCACTCTTCGGTGTAATACAGCTGCGCCGTTTGCTCCATCCTTACACCGGCGGCGGTTTTGCGATTCACTATTATCTGCCTCATTTGCATGGCATTGACTGCTAATACATGGTTACGGCGCCGAACACTGCCGCCACTCGTTGACAACCCTTGCGCTGGGGTTGAGGCTTTCCATACATACTATGGTGTGTGGTGGCTGTGCAGCTGATGTGTATTATACTGCTCTTTTAGGACATTGTCATATTATTTCATTGTTTTGCACCTTCTGTGCACATGTTTGGGGGTTCTGCTGTGGTTTCTGCGTACATACCATTTATGTCATTATTTACATTTTGTGCATATTTTCTTTGGACATTCTCGGTGCCTTTCGCCGTTGGCATATTGCACCTGTATGATACCTGACATTGACAGCCTTCCGTTACCCCTTGGTCATGTTTGGGTAAATGTAAACCTTTTTTTTTGGTTTACATTGCCGTGCCCTTACGCTACGCCTGCGCCACTTCGTGGATCGCTATTTGCCTTCATTTGCATGGTGCAATACCGCACACAGTGTGTTTAGCATACCTACGCCGGGGGCGGCGCAGGTCCGGTGCACGCCGGTAGTGCACGTGGGATTGGTTCGTACCTGAATCGCTCGGTGGCCATATTTGGCTTTATAACACCGACGCTATGCGGGCGCCTGGCGCAAGGTTCATGAATCCCGGGGACTATGTTTTTTATTTGTAAATTATATACATAATTTCATAGATTTTTGAACTCAGAAAATGTAGGAGGAGATCCCGGTATACAATTCTTTGTTATGGTTTTTCTAGCCACCGCTAGTATTGCCCAAAGTAAGGACTACTTTATTTTTCTAACACATTGTGGAACAGGTGTATTAAATATAACCAAGGACTTGCTTAATATAAAGTTGTCTGTAAAAAGTGCCTGTAGTAAATCGTTTACATTTCCCCAAAAGATGTTTAAAGTAGGACAGTCGTAGAACTATGAGCCCAGTTTATGTCTACATTTGATTTACAATTATTACATATATTTAGTTTGTTGTTAATTTTGTCCATTAATTGAGGAGTGTAAAATGATCTGTTCATGAATCTCCAGGTGTATAATTTCCATCTCAAAGAAAAGGTTGCTTTTCCTGCTGATTTTAATATATTTGCTTTGTCTTGATCAGTCAGAGAATTATTATTAATTGAACTATAATAGTTCCAGTAGTTTTGTGGGCAACTAAATGTTTCTTCTCTTAAGATTCTAAAAATGAAAGAAAGTTTGCCTGAGTAAGTATGGTTATGCAATAGGGTTGATTGAAAAAATTGTAATAAAATCCTGGAATCATGTTTAGTGGATGATGAGATCAGTTGTAATTTATTACCTAGACATAATATGAGTGTTTGTATGTCTAGCCACATGGATTTATCCAGTTGATATTCCTGCATTATGTGGTCAACAGATTTAGCCTTATGTTCAGAGGTCAATTGGAACCAGAACTTGAGCACATTATGTTTAAATATGGTGATTTTGTTTGAATCTGAGGTTAAAAAAATTTCTTGTGTGAATGCTATGGGGAACAATAAAAAAAATCTTTGTATATAAGATGTTTATATATAAAATTCCTAAAGTTAGTTGTAATATAATGCATGTAGCTAGCAGTATGACTGGGAGTTATATAAGTGGCAAAATAATCTTTTAAAATCCATAATGTAGGATTGCTTATTATTTCTAATTTGTCTGTTGAGGGCCTTGTTATTAACAGCATAGCTGATAATTCCCAAAATAACTTCCATTTGGCTGAATATGAAGTGTCTAAAAGTTGTGTAATTGTTCTGATTATGGAGGAAATCGAGTAAAGATTTAAATCTGGGAATGCTATCCCACCATTATTCCAGCTATTAAGATGTTGATTAAATGCAATTCTTGTTTTTGTTTTTTTTTGGGACCAAAAACATTTTAATATTAGAGTATTTAACTTATTAATAAACTTTTTTGAATGAAGAAGTTGAATAGATTGTATAATGTAAAAAATGTTAGGTAGAATTATAATTTTTATAAGTGTTAATATTTCCTCTGTAGTGAATAATATCATATTCCATTTAGAAAATAAATTTTGGATATTTTCAAAACACTTGTTATAGTTTAGTTGTATTATTGATTTTATATCTTTAGCAATAATAATTCCAAGATATGTAATTTGGTCGATATTTGGAGTTTGTTGAACATAGTATTTAAATTTGTTGCTTCTACTTGAGTATATGGGTAAAATGTTGTTTTTTTATTATCATTGAAAGATAACCCAGAAATCTTTTGAAAAGGTTTGATTGAATCAAATAGATATAATATAGAAGAGTCATTTCCTTTTGTGGTGATAAGTACACCATCAGCAAATAATTGGATTTTAGCTGTTATATCTGTATCTATTTCCAAACCTTCTATATTGCTGTTATTTCTTATATCATTTGCCCATGGTTCCAGTATCAGTGTGAACAATAATGTTGAAAGGGGGCAACCTTGTTTGGTACCTTTTATGATAGGAATTTTATTGGAGATGTATGAGCCAATTTTAATATATGCAAAAGTTCCTTCGTATAGATGTTTTAGGAGATTAATAAAGTTGTATGAGAAGTTTAAACACTCCAGAAGTATGAATAGGTAATCCCAGTTAATTGAATCAAAAGCTGCATTTATGTCAAGACTAATTAATGTCAAGTTCCTTTTTTTCTTTTGAGAGAAATCAATAAGGGATGGTATTCACTTTATATTATCAAAGGTGCTTCTATTAGTCACAAAATCTGTTTGATCATCATTTATTAACTGAGGTAAGAACATCTTTAGTCTTTCAGTGAATATATTCATAAACATCTTATAGTCGACATTCAATAGGGATATGGATCTGTATGAGGAACAATATTTAGGGTTTTTGTTAGATTTTAGAATAGGTGATATGAAGGTATATTTCCATGAAGGAGGTAGTATGGTGTCATTTTGGGCTGCATTATATACATTATGTAGAAGGGAGATAGCTATTTTGTGCATAATCTTATATATTTCGGAAATAATGCCATCATTTCCTGGCGCTTTGTTATGTTTAAGCTTGTTAATTTGATTTTGTACCTCTGTTAAAGTGATTTGTTTATCAATAATTTCTATTTGTTGTTTATTAAGTTTATTATATAGGTTTTTATTAATAAAATCCTTTATTTTATCCTTTGATTCTATTTGTTGTTGTATGGTTTGATTGATTTCATGAAAATGAATTCTGAATTCTTCTATTATATCTTGTATATTATGTACTTCCTTTTTCTTCCTCTTAGAGTATACATCTTTGATGTAATTATGTTTGTTTAGTCTTTTGGTTTTGTTTTTGAGGTTAGTTAAGTGTTTAGAATTTAAGGAGTAGGCGAAAAGTTATATTTTTCAAGAGTGATCATTGTTTTATGATGAAGAATAGTCCTATATTCTTCATTTAGTTTGTTTATCTCATCTCTGATATTTTTAGAATAAATCTTTATTTTTGAGATTCAATATATCTAGTTTGTCCTGTATTGTTCTGATATCTTTTTCCCAAATTTTCTTTTTATTGAAATACCATTTGTTAATTTGCCCATATAAGTAAGCTTTAAGTGCATCCTAGACATATATGTCATGTGTATTAGATGTTGAATTTACAGTTATAAAGTTTAGTATTTCTTCTTTTAAGAATGGTTGAAATTCTTTAAGTTGTGTAAGGTATGCCGGAATTCTTTTTATTTGAACATTGGGAATATAATTAATATACTGAGCTTGAATATAATATAATTATGATCTGAAATTGGGCGGGATATAATTTTATTATTAGCTAGATCATTTATTATCTGTGTAGAGAATAATATTCTATCTATTCTGGAAAACGTTTTGTGTCTGTTAGAATAAAATGGATATTGTAATGAGTTATGATCTACAAAGTCATATATGTCTTTGAGCAGGTATGTATCCATGCATTTTATTAATTGCTTGGCTTGTGGTGTAATTTTTCTTTTCCCTAGAGTAGTTGTATCTTTTAAGTCTAAAATACAATTGAAATCCCCTGCCATTATAAGGTTTCCTTCAGAATGAGATATTATTTGGTTTAAAAGTTGTCTGATAGTGTTGGTACCAATGCCTGGGAGCCAATAATTGTTTATTAGAGTATATAATTTTTTGTTTATTTCAACAATGGCCAAACATAACAGTCCTCTGTTATCTTGATATGTTTTAATTATTTTAGGTATAGGGGATGATTTATTCCATAAGATGGCTACACCTCTTTTCTTTTTTATATGTTCTAAGCTTGTAAAATTTATGTATTTGTTTGTATTTAGAAACTTAATATTGTCTTTCATTAAGCAAGTTTCCTGTAAGAAGGTTATATTTGGTTTGTGTAATGATAGATATTTGAACATACTACTTCTTTTATTGGGGTTATTCAAACCATTTATGTTAATTGATAAGCCTCTTAATGTAGTCATGTTATATAATAATGTGTATAGGGTTAATTAGTAGCATATCAGTATCATGTATGTAGTTAGTGGATCTCACTCCAAAAAAATATTTGTTCAACCTCTGAATAATAAACCTTAAATCATTGTGGGAAATATGTATTCCATAAACTTTATATCTAATATTTCCCTGTATATAAGCTACACTGAATGTCAAAAGGAGCTTTTTTGTAGAAATGGTGACATGTTTCTTATTAAAAAAACACAATACAGCTCCCCGCCTAGAGTTATAAACTCCTCGTCTCAATGACATTAGCCACTGAGAACAAATCCTTAAGCAGTAGCAACAAAACACAGCCTCCACTAATAGTATATATTATGCAATTAAAATGTGAAATAGAGCTAGAAAGTATTAATTAAACATATATAGTTATATTTAGAGTAACTCATCAGGTACAAAAAATATCCAAGAAGAAAAAACATATTATATGTAGCTTGCATATGTCTAGAGATAGAATAAACTATTATAACTATTATAACTGCCTTAATTAACTTGTAACATCTAAAGTAATAAGTAAGATTGACTAAATTGATCTATAACCTTATAACTTGTGTTAAATAATAGCTATTATTTATCTATATAACAATTTATATTAGTTGCTGTACATCAGACAAGGTTATATATGATCAAGATGATATTATCTCAAAAACTATCATATTCATATAAATAATGTAATCAATCATTGTGTATTCATATATTACAATACAATCCTTCCCTTAGAAGTATAAGTGTAAATGTGAGTGAGAAAAAAAGAAAAAAAATAAGAAGTATAATAAGTATTGATGAATGAGTGTATTTATAAAATTGCAGTTAATAACAATCTTTGCAAGAAATGGCTTGCCTGAAAAAATGTCAGTGGGAGTTGTCCATGGTTCCAAGTTAAAGAAGTTTAAGATCTTATTGAAACCAATTAATATTAATTCAGTATTTACAGTTCACTATCCACTCATGAATAAGCTTGATGGTGGGTTTATGTTAAGCCCTTAAAACACAAGATAACAATATTATTTTTGCATTTTTACTCAAGAAAATACAACAACTGTACTATACTAAGCAGAAATTATTCTCCCAATATAGATCTATAAATCTGGTGTGTAAAGACAGATGCTCAAAGCTGCTATTCAACAAATCAATAGATGACTAGAATGTTTTACCACATTTCTAGATGTGCTGATTACAGAGCTTAAAACTGGCAAAGTTTAACATATAACATTAAAACATGAAATGACAGTGGTAACAAAGATAATATAAGCAAAGTTACATTCCTGTGAGTGCTGTTGATGAGTATAAACGTACTTACATTTATATCTTCTCCTTTTGTTTTTTTCTTTTTTTTTATAAGCTTTTCTTGCTTCAGGAGATCGTAATTTGTATATTCTACAATTAAATGTTTAGAAATCTTTCATGGAACCTCTAAATCATGTTTAAAATTGAGGTAGTTTTGCATATGACATTAATTTAAACGATTAAAGCTGTTTCTCGGCCACTACTGAGCTCCGTACTTCCTGGAGATGCATGTCTTTTAGCGCTGACGTCATCAATAAGCTTTGCATTGTCAAAAATACGAAATGAAGATATTAAGAGTGTTCCCAGGTGGAATGAATGTTTTAGAAGCAGTGGTAGCTCGCTGATAGCATAAACAAGGTGAGTAACAAGCAAAAATTGTCTCTAGATATTAAATCTGCGGGAAGTCCGCGGAAACAAAGGCAAACAGTTACTTTTAAACATAGAAAGCAAAATTCACAGTCAACTAAGCTTCAAAGGCCTTAGTTCATCAGTTACAGCAAAGAGGAAGTGTCATGTGTCTTTTCCAGTCCAGTATACATAACCTACAAATGAACCAGGGAATCATAGTACCACAACATGTTAAAACCACTACATCTATAATGTTATATATTTTACCAAGTGAAAGACCAATATTTTTTGCCCTTTTTTATCAAAAAAAAAACCTTGACAGCTTGGCAGCTCTATAATTAACAGTGTGACTATATTGATTAAAATAGATATGATATCAAAAGATCCATTATAAAAGACACTGTAACATATGAGATTGATTGACATATACAACAAAGATAGCTCTGCAGTTATTACTGTCATGTAAGAAGATGTGTAAAAAATGATAATATATTAATTTAATAAGCATGTCTGTTTACTATCTTTTGAACAAAGCATGAAGCCTAAAGGAAACATATGGTGTATAGTGACTATATATGAAAGAGAAGGGTAAATAGTATTTGTATTATAAAAAGTTTTACTTAAAGTATGTATATAACTTGTGTGAATAAGCATCATAAATGGTGAAGAGAAGATCTTACCTTGAAAGCACATTACAACAAAAGGGATTGGTTAATAACATAAAGTCCATATGACTACTGAAATGTATGTGTATATTATAAATTTGGTTCATTTGTTTGTTTGTTTTTTGTCGCTTTTGATTCTCAGAAGTTTTCCAAGTGGAATTAGATGCCATTCTTTTAAGAGAGGGGCTTGCCCACTCCATTCCTTCTATTTTCTCCAGTAATTTATGGGTTTTAACAAATGACAGTGCAGAATCCAAGTCTTCAAATAGTTTTGGTCCTTCAGGAAGGAAAATCTTCAGTCTTGCAGGAAACAAAAGGTGAGTCTTAATCTGTATTTTCTTCAATTCTTTGACTAAAGGCAAACATTTTTTTTCTCTTGGCAATTACCATTGTTGAATAGTCATTGTAAAAATGAATTATAGAGTCATGTATTTCAGAGGAGACTTAAACCAGGCATGCTTTAAAACTAACTCTTTGTCAGACGAAGAGAGAAACTTTACTATAACTGATCTTGGTTGTTTTTCTATTAATGTTGCTGACAGCTGTTAATGACCGGTGAGCTCTTTCTATTCCAGAAGACATAGCCTCTGGAAGATCAAGTGTTTTAGGTAACCAGGAGTTAAGAAAGTTTGTCATATTGTTTCCTTCTATATTTTCAGGGAGACCAAAAATCCTCATATTATTTTGATGGGATCTGTTTTCAAGATTATCCAACTTGTTTTGTAGCATAGTGTTTTGTTTAAGTAAAACTTCTGTGTTATTTTCATTCTCCATTAATCTGCCGTCCATGTCATTTAGTGATTCTTCAATACTGGTTATTTGAATTTTTGTTGCTTCAAATCTTCATGTAGCATATCCAGCTGTTTAGTGTTTTTTTCCTTAAAGTTGTCTATTTTAGAATCAATTTTATCAATCTTTGTATTTAGGTCTTGAATGTTAGATATTAGAGTTTGTAGTTCTCTTTTAAGGCTGGAGTCATGACTGCCTGTCTTAGTGAGACTCATGCTGGAATTCTTTTCAGATGAGAAGAAATTTTCCTGATATATTTTTGACTGGAAAATATGTCCACTTTTAGTTTTTTTTGTAGATATTCTTGTAGAAGAGGTTGAGTATTAACAAGATATGCAGAAAAATATCCAAGTGTTCTTGTTAGGAGACAAAATTCCAGTATAAATAAGTTTTCTTTAGTGGAGCTTATAAATTCTGCTGCTTCTCTGTGCCGATGCTGGCCACGCCCCCCTTTCATAAAATTTTTCAAATATCTTTAATACTTCTACAGGATCTCTAAGTATTTTTCTTCTTATAGGCCCCCTAAGTTTGGTAACAACCCTTTCTAGTTTCTGTTGCTTAATACAATACAAAATACCTAATGAATGACTAAATAAATAAATCATCAGATAATACACCTTTTTGTACTACAAGTTGAGATTAACTGAGAAGACATAAGTGGAATTGTTCTATATTTACCAGAGTAAATGCTAAGCGGTGCTTTTCTTAAAAAAAAAAAAAAGCAACTTAAATAGCTTCAAGCAAATTGTTCCACACAATATTTGGCTTGTCTTTGTATTTTATAGAAAATAAACAGTTAGCATATGATTCCTCTTGCAAAACATAAATTAGACGTCTAATGTTGATATAATACATTAACATAAAAATAATAATAATGTTTCCCAATATATGAAATACAAATAAGCTAAACAGGGCTCTGTATGCAGGGTTCTTCAATAGGTGTGATTGTGATGTTTACAACTAGTAGCTACCAAAAAGCTTCATTGCTGTAACCATGCTAATAGTTTCTGCCTACTAGATATAAATTGTATACACATATATAGATACGTATATATAGAGAGAACATTTAATAGTACCGATAGTAATAAACCAGTGTCTGAAATAAACTTCTTCAGAAGATATAATAATTTTTATTTACATGGGATGTAAGAAAAATGTTTCCATTATATTAAACAGAATAAAATAACAATATAAAACTTAGTTCTTTTTTTTTGTCAAAAATATTTTTATTGAAGTTTTTCGATACAATAAAAACAGGATAAAATAACAACAGTATAAAGCTTGCATTTACAATACATGAAACCTATAACTATATGCCCATTTACAACAGAAGTCACCACAGAGAGCATTAATAACTTTAAAACTTATTTACAAAGAACTGAAAAAGAGAAAAACACTTATGCAACTAGGGAAGAGGAAGTAATAGGAGGGGCATATCAGAGAAGAAATATGTTGATTAAGATTGCGATTTCCAAGTTAGAAACCTGGTATAATGTATGAATATTTATAATTATAGTCATAGTTTTAGTTTGGGACAGTAAGAGATAGACTGGTTCGTCGGTAACAAGTTAAGAGCATAAGCAAGTGGGGAGAGTTAAGGTAATATCATGTATTACTTCTTGAGGATTAAGTCTAGCAATAGCCCCCAATATTTATGATAGTACTGTTTATGTTTAGTGTTAGCGTACACTAATTTGTGGGAAGATATATACTTTATAGCTAAGGTGCAAAAATCATCCCATGAGATTGAGGGTTGACCAGTCCATTTTTTGGTGATGCAAAATTTGACAAGGGCACAGATAGAGATAAGAATATGTTTTATGACTTTGGGGTATTTGGGTGAGACAATATGTAATGCAGCTGCTTCCCATGAAAAGGTAGATGTTTCATAACCCATTTTCTCTAATCTTACTCTTAGTGAGCACCATAAATTATGCACTTTTTTACATCCCCAAAAAACATGTAAGGTATCTGCTATTTGGTTTGGGCAATATCGATATTCTGCTGAGAATTTAGGATTAAACTTATGAAGAATTGATGGCATGTAACAAGCATTATTACTGACCATTATTTGAGTGTATAACAGATGCTTGAAGGGAATAAGCTTAACGGTGTTTTCTAAGGCCAATTTTTTATTTTCATCTGAAACTGGCTGGCTTTTACTTTGCCAATAACTTGAGAATAAAAGTGAGCTCTGAGCTTTTATGCTTGTTATTAGTTTATAAGTCTTAGAGATCATTCTATCTTTGGATGCAAAGTATTATTAAAGTAGCTAGGTTGATTTCTTGATGGTCTATTTTGGCAAGGGGCACCTTGATTTTAATTAAATAAAGGATTTGGGTGAGAATAGTGGTGTAATTCTTAGGGAGTCCAAGTTTCTCCCTTAATTGTGTTATATTGGTTTCCTGACATTCATATAAATCCCACACTGTACAGTCCTTTATAAGAGGGAATTTAGTTAGGTTTATTGGTTGATTGTTAATTGATAAGTTAGGATTTAAGTGGATCGGTTATATGAGGACAAGGGCATTAAGTAATTGTACAGATATGAACAAATTTTGGATAGTAGAAATCATATGTTTAAGTAATGGGTAAAGTTTCCTAATATGAGTCTTTTTGATTTAGGTTCAGAAAAGGGAGGGATTTGGGGTTAATATCTAGGGATTTAAATTGATCATACCATAATTTAACCTATAGGGGTGTCCAGCACTTTGACTTGGGATCAAAGTTTATTATTTGGATCAGCTTAGAGGAGGTGGATACATTATAGTAGAGCTTAAAGGCGGGTAGTCCTAAGCCTCCTCTGTCCTTTGGCAAGGAAAGTGTGTTGTATTTAATTCTAACTGATTTAGAATGCCACAAGAATTTATATATAACTTTCTCTACATTTTTGAAGAATTTTTGTGGAATGACAAAGAAAGTGGTATATAGGTGAAAAAGAATTCTTGGTAAGATATTCATTTTGACCACACTAGCTCTTGATAGTAGGGACATAATGATATTTCTCCATCTACTAATATCATTTTCAATTTTTGACCATGTATTTAATAGGTTCTGCTTAAGAATTTCATTGAAGTTAGGGGTAAAAGTAATTCCTAAGTATTTTATTTGGTATTTGGTTATGATCTCACTATTGGGAAAATATAATTCTTTATGTCCTAAGGGATTTATGGGGAAAATATAAGATTTATTTTGATTTAGTTTGTAATTGGATATAGCCAAGTGTGAGTCTATGGCATTGAGCAGTTTTTGTAAGTCAGTATTAGGGAGTTCAAAATATAAATTTAAATCATCTTCAAAAGCAGAATATATGAACTTTATATCTGATATTTTAGGAATATGATGGAAGGTTTTTTGGGATATGTATAGGAGCAAAGGTTCTAAATATAAATTAAAAAGGTGGGGCGATAGGGGGCAACCTTACCTTGTACCATTGGAGATAGGAATAGGGTTAGAAAGGCATTTGTTGATTTGAATAGTAGTAGAGGCTTTCAGGTAGAGTATTTTAATTATTTTTATGAATTCTTGTGGGAAGCCAAAAGAGGGTAGAACATTAAACAGGAAAGTTAGGTTTATTTTGTCGCATGCTTTGCTTGCATCAGCAGTAAGGATGTATCTCGGATGTCTATCCTTATCTAGGAGTCTAATGATGGTATCTAGTAGAAAGGTGTTATCGGTTATTTGTCTATTCTGCATAAATCCCATTTGTTCTTGTGAGATTATAAATGGAAGAATGTTTTTCAGCTTATTAGCTAAGACATGGGCTAAAATCTTAAGATCAACATTTATTTAATTTATTTATTTTATTTTTATTTATTTAACATTTGTTAACCGGGAAAGTCCGACTTGGAACTAAGCCAATTTTCAGCGGAGGCCCGGGGAGAAAGGCTCCAGATGCATGTCTTTGTAACGTGGGAGGAAACCGGAGCACCCAGAGGAAACCCACACGAACGCAGGGAGGACATGCAGACTCCACACAGAAGGCACCCCGGCCGAGAATCGAACCAGAGAACCTCTTGCTGTGAGGCGACAACGCTACCGCCGCACCACTGCGCCATCCAAGGGCAATAGGTCTATAATTAGCTAGGTCTAATGAGTCTGAGTTTGGTTTAAGGATTAGAATGGTTTTTGAGTTGTTAAGATATCTATCAGTTATGCCATACTGAATTATGTAGTTAAATACCCTCAGTAGAATTTTGGCAACCAGATCAGAAAATTTTTTTGTAGAACTCTGCCATGTAGTGTCAGGTCCCAGAGATTTACCTGGACTAATTTTATTAATTGCTATTTTGATTTCTTCAAGGTGTAGGGGTGATTTCAGAAAGTGTTTTGATAATCAGTAATTTGAGAAAATTTTAGATTATGCAGAAACTCCATTATGTTTGTAGGTGGAGGGTTTGATAAGTTATATAAGTGTTTGCAAATATATTCAAATGTGTTTAAAATGTCTTGGTCTTTATACTTTATTACGCCTTTTTGTTTAATTTCTTTGAACCTTGAAGGTCCATTTTTAACATTAATTAGTCTAGCCAGAGTTTTAGAGGGAATTTGTGCCCATTCTGAATATCTATATAACGATCTCATCTCTACAAAGGAGATATTTCCTAAGTATAACTTGTGCGATTGCTTTTGGAAGTCTGTCATTGTAACTTCTAGTTCAGTTGTGTATTTATATTGAAGTTTTATTTCTATGTCTTTGATTTGGTTCTCTAGTTTGAGTTTAAGGTTATTGTGTTTTTTCTTAAGCCATGAGGACTTTTGAATAATAAGACCTCTTATAACCACTTTAGCAGCTGCCCATTGCACATCATAAGGGATTTATCTAGAGATGGGGTCAATGCTCAGTTGGGCAAAGATGGTATTTATTTCTTGTGTAACCTCTTGCACTTGAATGATATTAGGGTTTAGAGTCCAATTGTTGAAATGGGAAGGTCTTTGGTTAGAGGAGTAGATGTCAATAGAGATGTTAATTTTGGAATGGTCTGAAATGGTTCTAGGGGAAACATTATAATTGATTGTATAAGAAGTGAAAGACTGATAAATTAAAAAGGCATCTATTCTTGACCAGGTTTTATGTGTGGCTGAGAAAAATGTAAATCTAGGTATAGAGTTATCATGTTGAAATTTTGTATAAGGGTCTAATAGATCAAAGGTACTTTGTAATTCTTCTAGGGCCATAGTAGTATGTTGAGATTGTCTAGATTCTTTATGTGACCTAACCCTATCAGGACTAAGCAAATAATTCCAATCCCCTCCTAAAATATATAGATGATTTGAATAATTAACTAGAATATTGAAAATGTCATAAATAAGATGTTGACCTGAGCAGGGGTTGTATAGATTAACAAAGAGTAAGGGCTTACTTAAGGCAGGATAGTTACTGGTAAACAAAACCCATCTTCCATTAGGATCACTGTTTGTGGAAGTGATGTCTCCTTGAAATAGTTTATTAACAATGATAGCTACTCTCCTAGAAGATGAATTATAACCTGCAGAAATTATTTGTTTCACCCATTTTCTTTCTCTCACTGTCCCAAAGTTGATTGACCATATGCGTCTCTTGTAGAAAGGTTATAGAAGATTTATTTTGAAGTGTAAGATGCATGATAAGATTTCTTTTCTTTTTGTCTGATAGCCCCTTAATGTTCCATGAATCTACTGTAAACATTTAGATAATCTGGAAATGTTCTAAAGTGTGTTGTTACGAGATAACAGTATACTTGAAGGTAAAGAATTAGGGTTGTTATGCCAGAAAATACTTTGAATGGGGTGACTTCTAATTGCCTTATCCCTATATAGGTGCCTAACCACCCATCCCTCCGAAAGGGTATAAAGGTAATGAATGAACATTGTGAGATAGTTTGAGTAAGGGGTAAGTTGAGAGAAGCAGGTAGCAGAGGAATGACAAAAGTACCCAAATTGTTCCAAACGTAGACAAACATTAGCAACAAACTGTGCAAGCCAACTCCTTTAAGTTATTACCAGCTAAGTGGAGGTGTCCTCAGACCTGTTCTTCTAGTAATATTTACATTACTTAAATGTCATGCTAAAAGTTTGAAAGCAAGAACTTAAGGATAGTTAGTAGCATCATCCTCTGGGGAATTTCTAGTCTTGATAGAGGTATAAATACTTTAGTAAAAACCTAATATAAATATAGTAGGGAATAAAGACACAAGTATACTAAGCTTTAATAAGCATATCTAGTTTCAGTCTGAAAGTAAAAGTCTTGTTTGCTGTTAGTAAATATATATCTCTGTAAGTATGTTTGACATGGCCTGAGTAGGTATCTCCCATATTTTATCTGATTGACATTTGTAGATAAGGCTTATAGAAGAATCCTCTAAAGACTTATTAAATCTCATATAAGAGTAGCATATTGGAAGGAGACAGTAAGTCTTGTTTTACATTTAGAATGTGCTTAATAAGCCTGTTGATGTATCAAAAGTAGTGAAGAGTATAGCTGAGTATTAATGCACAAGTACAACAGAGTTATTTTGGTAACAATTTAACAAATTATCAATGAAGATTAGCTAAAAAACCTATTACTATAGGTGCTCGGTTACTTATAATTCTAAATAGAAAAAACATCCATTTCACTATGCACAGGCTCAGTAGTAACACATGTACCATGCCAGTTCACTGTTTCAGTTAATGAAAAAAAAAAGAAAAGAAATAGCTTAACTGATTAGTGGTCAAGAATAAAAACAGTTATGTCTTTTTGTAGGCTTAATAGTACATTATGGAACAAGTATATAACAATTTAATAGAACTTATTTACTTGCAGGTTGCAACTATTTATGAAAGCCTGCACTGTATACAAATTAAAACTAATCACTTGCTATATAATGTAAAGGTCCATCCAGAAGCAGCTGAATAAAATGGAATATAAAGACAAAGATAAAGCCTTTTACATATAATTGACATATTCAGTCTCAATAGTTTTTTTTTTTTGTATGGCTTCCTGATATCCTTTGTGAGGGTTATGCTTACAACATTTACAATTATGCAGTTAAAGAAAAATGTTTTCCTTTTAAGGTAGTAGCTTTTATGCTTAAAATGTGCTATTCTAACCTTAATAGTTTAACAGTGATTCAGTATCAAAAGTATTATTTGACTACAATTCTAGCAGGATGGAATGATAAGAAAAAAAGATGAAGGGAGACAACAAACAAACAAAAACAGTACCAGGGTTCATAACTTGTTGCAGCTACTTGCTTCAGGGTTTCTGGATTATGCAATCAATCAGCAGCTCAGTATGCAGAATCTTTCATTTTCCTTTGCAAGTTGATGTTTAACAACAAAGATGAAGCAGTTTAAATATCAGGATCCATTCAATAGAGTTTTTTCCATTACTGTAGCCTATTTTGAGTGATTGTGGCTTAGAACAGGCACTCGGTTGATCCCAGTAAGCCTTTGGGGCATGAAGTGTGATGGCGATGATGTCATCTGGTCAAAGAGTGAAGCAGAGTGTTTTCCTATAGACCTGAGCAGCATTCTGGGAAATGGAACGCCGAGACGATAATGGATACTGTGCTGCCGAAAACGGAGTCGGACACTGCAAGAAAAATGCAACTAGATCATGAAGGAAGGAGAAATCTTCTTGATTCAGCTGTCGGATGCAGCAGGACTTGCTGGGTAACTTGATTCATGCAGGATTCACTTTAAAGATCCGTAAGAAAGTGGATTTAGCCTCTTCAGGGGTTTCAACTGTTATTTTGTTATCATTATGATTGAAGATTAATGTGGCAAGGTATTTCATTTGGAAGCAGATTTTATTTTCCAGAAGGTAAGAACAGTATTTGCTGAGTTTTTGTCTTTTTAGTTTAATTTCTAAAGGAAGATCCTGGGTAATAGCAACTTTGTGACCTCTACGTGTAAAGCTCTTTTTTGCTTTGTATGCCATAAGAATGTTTTGAACGTGTGCTGAATTAAGTAGTCTGACATAGATTTGCCTTGGGGTTTCTTGGAGTTGAGAGCACCTGATGGATCTGTGGGCTCTTTCAATTATTATTATCGTTTAGGAGATCTTTATTATCCAGTACTGTGCTTAGAACTTCTTTGACTATTGTACTGAGCTGGGCATTTTCAAAAGATTCAGGAATACCTCTTAGAATAATGTTATTTTGTCTACTTCTGGCCTCTAGATCTAACATTTTTGGTGTAATTCTTTGATGGTGTTTTCATTTTTCTGTAGATTTTGTTTAATTTCTTTTATTTTGATTTCATTCTCCATTGATTTTGCTTCATTTTGCTCAAGCCTGAGCATAATTTGGTCTAGATTGGATCCAAATGTGGCTAACTTGTGAGAGAAACCTTGGATTTCAGTTTGCAGAGGTTGCAGTGCCATTTTGAGATCTTCAAGTGTTAGAGACTGATCTTGTTTTGATCTAAGGGTTAGCTTTGTGGTTTCTTGCTGAGGCTTATTAGTTTTTTGTCTTTTTGAGGAGGTGTCTTTCTCTGGTGTAGTAATCAGAGACAGTTTGGTTTTGGTAGTAAATGTTTCCATTTGGTCTGTGTGGTTATCCATTCCAAGTAAAAGAAAAAATATTTAAAGGAATAGGTTTTAGACCAAGTTGCTGATATCAAGTCACACAGTTCCTTTTCTTTATTTGTTTTCTTTGTTTAGGCCTTAGAGTCTGGAAGCATCCACGCCATGCAGTTCAGGGCTCAGCATCCAGTAAGTAGTATTCAAGAGCAAAAACAAGTAATTCCTCTTGACATCTTGGCAAAGGTGGTTTTTATTTGCATTTTCCTTTTATCCTTTAGCAATTTGTGATATTTTCATTGTATGATGTGCTGGCAAAAGGTTGGATATTAGTTGAGAATTGAGGAGCTGCACAGATAGTGTGCTTACAGGCTGTCCACCATTTTGGAATCAAAAAATTTAGTTCTTTACAACAAAATATCCAGTTCTTTGCAGCAGCCTTAGCAAGAACAGTCCATGCCTGTAAAAGTTCTTCCCATAGGGTTTTTAAAGTAAATCATTATTTATAGTCTTTTAAGATGTTTTAAAACACACGTGCGCGTGCACACACACACACACACACACACACACACACACACACACACACACACATTTAGATAAGTTCCATTCTTCAGCCCCCTTCCTTATTTAGGTTTCTGGGATCTCTCTTTTCCATACTCACACTGCATAAACAGCACCCAACATAGCTTTCAACAGTTTTTTTTAACAATGCATACTAAATTTCACCTCTAAATGTAGTCATCCTATTTGATTTCTGATTGCACCCAAACTTGATGTATTAAAAGACTTTTAGTCATTTGTGTTAAGGAACATGTGAAAAGCAATGATTTTTGTATCCTTTTTTATCAGTACTTTAAATACTTTGCAATACATGGTGTAGCAAATTGCAGCAAAATGAGGTTTTATAGTTAGTAAGAAAAATAAGTTATGTACTCACTATAATGTTCCATGTGTGTTGTCCATCTCGCCTTCATTCTTAACTAGCTTGTTTGGAACAAATCCTCAGTTCTGACAAGGCCGTTTACAAAAGCTGGAGATCTTCCACTGACTCGTGGCTGTGTGCCTGTCACATCATGCCTTAGGAAAGCTCCCCAGATCTTGTTTGCTGATAAAACAATATGAAACAGTAAAAATTATTCAAACTTAACAGCAGAGAAGAAGGTCAGAGAACATATTTTTCCAGACTTGACCACTGTGTCCTCCAGGAGTCAAAGGCTGGGGGAAGGAGGGTGGGATGTAAGAATGAAGGCGAGATGGACAACACACATGGAACATTATGGTGAGTACATAACTTCTTTATTTGATGTTGTCCTATCTCACTTTCATTCTTAACTGGTGGGACAGAGTCCCTAGCATCAACTTTCTTGGGCGACTCATAGGAGAATATTTTCCAGAACAGTAGACCCAAAAAAGACCCTGTTCCTGGAGGCCAAATCCACTTTGTAGTGAGTGATAAAGGTATGAGGCCTTGCCCATGTTGCAGGTAGTCTAGCCTGAAAGGCAGATGAGGCTGCTATTGCTCTCATAGAATGACTTTTAACTTTAAAGGGTAAGTCTTTGCTGTGAGATGTGTATATAAAGGTAATGCAATCTGACAGCCATCTTGAAAGCATGACCTTAGATACAGGAGCATCTTTTATTGATGCTGAAAAGGAAACAAATAATTGGTCAGATATTCTGAAGTCCTTTGTCCTGTGTAAGTAGAAGTGCAATTGTCTATGTACATCCAGTTGATGTAGCACATATTCTGCATCGTTGCCAGAGTTAGGAAAAACACTGGTAGTTCTATGGACTGATTTAAATTAGACTCTAAGCATACTTTTGGTAGGAAGGATGAGTTTGTTTGAAGGGAGACTCTGTCTTCATGGAAAAGCATGTAAGGGGGCTGTATTAATAAGGCTTGTAGCTCTGAAACTCTTCTAGCGTAAGTAATGGGAATCAAGAGAATTGTTTTCCATGTCAAGAACTTTAGATTACATGATGATGCAGGTTCAAAGGGTGGCAGAATCAAACAGGATAGAACAAAGTTTAGGTTCCATGGTAGGAAAGGGGTCTTAATGGGTGGTCTTAATAAAAAAGTGCCCTTTAGAAAAGCTTTGCATAGTCTGTGAGACATCAGACTCGGGCCCAAATCACTTACGTGAAAATTAGACATTGCTACCAACTGAACTCGAATGGTAGCTGCAGCTGCACCTTCATTAAACAGGTTTGTCAAAATGGAACCTATGGGAGCAGAAAAGGTATCAATGCGGTTACTTAATGGTCAAGAAGGAAATCTTTTCCATTTACTCATGTATAATCTCCTCGATGAAGCCTTATGTGACGGGATCACGATATGCTTCACAGATGAAGAAAGGTTAGGGAGCTTGGCTATATTTGGAATCGGAGCAGCCAAGCTGTCAATATGAGGGTTTGAAGAGAGGGATGGAGCATCCCTGATGCATGAGTCAGAAGGTCTGGAAATGGGTTCAGAACCCATGGGTCATCCTGGGGATGAGGCCAAAGGAAGGAGAACCATATTTGACGAGGCCAGTATGGAAGGATAAGAATCAAATTGCTTCCCAATGAGCTGGATTTCTGAAATACCTTGGGTATCAAGACAAAGGGAGGAAAGGCATAACGGAGGCCCTAGGGCCAATTGTGTAGAACTGCATCCCTTGGTGACCCCCTGGAGGGAGGATTAGGGCAAAACGGCAGTTGCATTTGGCATTCATGGACATGGCAAAAAGGTCACAGAAGGCTGGCCCCATTTGCGGAAAATCATCTCTGCTACTTCTGGTTTCAGAGACCACTCATGAGGCATCAGAATGGCTCTGCTGAGTTTGTCTGCTATCACGTTGGATTTCCCAAGGATGTGCATTGCTATCGAAAAGCGTTGGGAGGAGATTCCCCATTGCCATACTCTCAGGTCCTCTCAACCAAGGGGGTAGGACCTGGTTCCTCCTTGTTTTTTTATATACCAAACAACTGACATGTTGTCCATCTGTACTGTAATAGTTCCCAGTGGAATAGAGTCATGAAGTGCCTACAATGCCAAAAGCACTGCTCTCATCTCAAGGATATTGATGTGCAAATGGGCTTTATGATTCTGCCAAGTTCCTTGGACTGCCCTTCCCAGATAATGCCCCTCCCCCATCTGGGAAGCATCTGTGGTCACTGTGGCTAAAGGTTGTGGAAGAACAAAAGGTCGACCTAATGTCACATGAGTGGAGTGAAGCCACCAGCGAAGGTCTTTCTTGCAGGATTCTAGTATAAGAATTTGGTGGGACATGGTTAGTTCCTGTAATGGCCACTGAATAAACAGCAGGCATTGCAGAATTCTCATGTGCAGGCATGCCAGTGGAACTAAGTTTATTGCTGTTGCCATGGTTCCCAATAGTTTCAGGACTGTTCTTGTCTGTACTCTTTTCCTGGAAAGAAGGTGTAAAACCTGATGTTGTAGGACTTAAACTCTTTCTAGGGGAGGTTTTGCCATCATTTTTGTTGTATCTAGATCTGCTCCTATAAAAATGATATGCTGAGATGGCAATGAGGCAGATTTTTTTGTAATTTATCATGATTCCTAGGTGAAAGCAGAGCTGTAATGTGGTGTCTCTTGCTTTTATTAGTAGATGCTCGATGGTGGAGGTTTGGAGCCAGTCGTCTAAATATGGAAACACTTGGAATCCTAGACATCTCAAGTGAGCTATGATGACTGCCATGCACTTGGTGAACACTCTGGGGGCTGTAGTGAGAACAAAGAGCAGAGCTCAAAACTGGTAGTGACTGGCTCCCAGCCAAAAGTACAGATGATTCCTGGATGGTCTGTCCATTTTTATGTGGTAGTATGCATCCTGGAGGTCTATAGAGCACATCCAATCATCTTTTCCAAGAAAGGGGAGTATTGACTGCAGTGTTACCATCTGAAACTTTGTTTCCCTTGCTAATTTGTTTAATCTGCTGAGATCCACTATGGGTCTCCAGTTCCCTGTTTTCTTTCGAGCTAAAAAGAACCTTGAGTAAGTTCCAGATCCTCTTTGGTCTGCAGGGACTGTTTGTATGAATCGTTTGTCTAGCAACTTTTGAATTTCTTGAGTTGCTTGTTTCCTTTGACTGGGTGGAATGTCTGGGATGTTCTTTATGTTTGGGACAGGGACAGAAAAGGGCATAGAGTAGCCTCTGAATACAATGCTTTGTACCCATTTGTCTTTTGTTATTTCTAGCCAGGCTTCTGGGTACAAAGATAAGAGACCCCCGACTGCCTTCAGAGATGGTCAGGTAGGCCTCCCTTCAGGAGTACTGAAAGGGCTTACCATAGAATGAATGCCTGTCTCCCTGATTTTGCAGACCCCCTCTACCATGTGGATGGCATCTCCCATTTCCACTTCCCCCTCTGCCGCTGGGGGAAGAGTCACCACATGTGTCCTGAAAAGCTCTCTAGGATTTTTGGAACCACAGCTTTCCTCCCTTTTGAACTTTTGGGTAAGGCCTAGAAAGTAGATAAAAACAGACTCCTATGGCAGAGAGAGTTTTTCCTTCTTGCTCACACCTGGTGAGTGTGTCCTTAACTTTTGGCCTGAAGAGGGACGAGCCATCGAAAGGGGCATTAACAAAGGTAAACTTAAAAGTCTCCACAAAGTCACACAAGCGCATCCAGGAATGTCTCCTCAGGGAAATTCCTGAACCTGCTGCCCTGCTCGCTCCATCTGCTGCATAGGAAATAAGCCACATGGAGGAATTAACCACAGAGTTTAAAGTGGAGAACTGAGAGGAAACTTTGTCTGAAACCCCTGCAGCTACTGAAAATTGTAGAGTATCTCCTAGCTCTTTCAGGAGATCTTGTTGCAATCTAGTAAAATGAGTCAGATAATTCAGCGATCTGAGTGCAAAAGTTGCTGAAGAGAACATGTGCTTCCCATATCTGTCCATCGTACGAGACTCCTTGTTCAGTGGATGGACAGATGAGGATGTCTCTGAAAGTTCCTTATTTGTGGCTGCCGCCACCACCATAGCATCTACTGGGACACGCTTAGTAAGAAATTCCCTGTCTGCTGAAGCAGTAATAAACTTGTTTGTCCTCTGAGGAAACGGTTCCACTGAGTCTGGAGACTCCCACACCTTTCGACTAATTACTTGCATGAGCTTGTTGAAAGGCAGAGACACCCAAGTGGCGGAAGGGTAAGACCCAAAAGCCTTAAGGTATACAGACTCATAAGGGTTAATGGGCTCCCAGCCACATCTCTGCTTAAGGATTTCCAGGATGTCTGCAAAGGAGACATCCTCATTAGGTGACCAAGGGTTCCCTTCAGACTTATCGAGGTCTGTATCAGAAGTGACGGACTCCTGTGGGGAGTCTAAATGCTTCCTCTTACAAAGTTTCTTATGAGGGACCTCTTCAGAAGGGTATTCTGGAGATGTTTCAGAACAGAGGAGTTCACCTGATTGGGTATCCTGAGGCCTAGGGTCTCCGCATTTCTGTGGAAGGTGTGGTGCTGAGACAGACTGATGATTTTGAGGAAGAATGTCAGGACCTAAGATTGGAGCTGTCCATTGAGACAGAACTCTCCTCATCACCTCAAAAGCTGCCCTCCCCTGATCTGAGGAAACCTGAGGCTCCAAAGAGCTGAAAGACATCCCTGGAACCAAGGGTGTTGGCTCCGAGGCCAATGTAGGAGCCAAAAAAAAACCATGCCAAAGTCCCGAGTGGCAAGGTTGGATCCGACAACTGCCTGATCTGACTCCCCTCCCTGGACCTGACCAGAGAACATCGACTCCTAGACTCCTCAAGTTCAGAAGGAATGGAGAATGTCGGGGCCAAAGAACCCAGAATAGGTCTTGGCACTGACAGTTCTACTAAGATAGGTTCCAAGCATTCTGGCTCTGAGGTCCCAGGTTGGATCAGAGGAAGAACTGATGTTGAAGGGGAGGTCCTGGTCGGTTCCAAATCTCTCTGGGTTGGAGATGATAGCAGTTTGGCCAGCGTCAGTGTCCTTAAGAATCTGTGCACAACCCATTCCACATCATCATCAGAAAGACTCCAGGAGGTCTGAGAGGAGGGGGTAGGAGATCTACCCAGTTGTAGAAGAGGTGACCTTAATTAATTAAATTATTGGAGACCGGTACTAATTCCAGGGACTGGCTCCATAATTCAAATTTTATCGGTACCGATGTTGAAGGAGCCGATGAAGATTTTTCAGACCCAACAATCTTCCGGTCCAAAGAAGTAAATTTGGTCAGTTTTTTTTTGGTGTCTCTGAATGGCCAGAAGAAGGAAATGACCTTTTTCCAGATTTCTTGAAGGCAGTTGCTGAGGTGCCAGAAGCATTAAATCATACTTTTGCAGTCTATTGCTGGAGTCCCAGTTGTTTTTCTTTGAGTCTTTTTCCAGATTTGGAAGACTTGGATGAAGGAGACTTGGTCACTTTAGAAGTGCCCTGACCTTCTTCCAATGCTTCAGCAAATGGGGGCTTCAATAAGCTTCTTATTAAGCTTGTTCTTCCTTTCAAGCAGCACTCTTGAACTAAAAGAGTGGCAAATAGAACAGGAAACTTGCAGATGGACAGCTTCTAAACAGTATACACAAATAGTGTGTCCATCCATGATGGACATTTTTTGGTTGCATTTCACACACTTCTTAAACCCAGAGGGTTTGCTTTCTTTATGTTCCTTAGACATAAAGAATATGTTAAAGTCAATAATAACAACAACAACAACAAGGGGAAGGGGTGGCAGTTCTCTAACTGAAATGAAGCTGCCCTGTCAAAAGGGAGGATGAAGGGAAAAAGTATCACTATACTCTAAATTTATATATACATATATATATATATATATATATATATATATATATATATATATATATATATATATATATATATATATATCAAACAATTATAAATATATATATATATTGGGTTTCTCCAGCTGCCTGAAGTTGTGATGATGACAATGGCATGTTATCGACGTAAGTTAAATGCCGTGGAATTGGTCAGGAGATAGGGTGAATCTCTTGATGAGAAGTGAATCTACTCACATGTAATGATAACATTATGGTAAAAAAAAAACACAGAAACCACATCCGCTACTTGCATGGATCTTCAGTTGAGTGGCTGGAGACATATAGTAGACACTAACAGCCAATTTTGTGAGGCTAATGGGACGTGGTTTTTGCACTGCTTTTCTGTTGGCTGAAGTAGCTACAATAATAATGACAAGGATGCGGAGCCATTGGAAACATGGACGTTGTGACAGCAAGAAGAGATGAGTAACAGATCCAACAAAGTGTTAGGTTTGCTTTTTTATTCAACCCATATAAGGTACATAGCAAAAAAAGAAAGATTGATACAGTGCTTCTTTCTTTTTCAAAAGGGGATCAAAAGTGTAAGAAACAATGTCAATGCACTTCACCTAATAATTCCTTACGTAGTTTGAAATGGTATTGGAAGTCTGACTATTATTATGAACATGAGTTTGAAATGTAACTGTTTTGCTGTGAACTTTCATCATTTGCTTGCAACGTACTAGCTTGTTGCGAAATATTCCACCACACCCACTTATAAAAAGTATATTAAAGATAAACTTTAATATTGCAAAATGTTCTGTTTGGCTGCCACTGTCAGATTATTGAAGTGTTAGTTTTAAAATCAAAAAGTGATAGAAAGGTAAAAGTGTAGATCATTAACCCAATTTAGTTTTCAGCTCCATAAGGTCCATAGGTTCATAGGTATATACGAGACTAATAACCACCAGGTCCTTTATAAGCCTAGCTGTACAACCCAACCCAATTGTGTCCCCATGTAACATGGGCATCTATTTGAAGGGGTATGTTAAATAGGAAGTAGCAAAAGGTTTAATGGGGGTTATGTTAGTTAGGGAAGATTTACTGCCAGCCTCTGTCTATCAGAGACATGGGGGCCAGATCAGGGGTGAATTTTTGATTTCCCTTCCAATGGTCAAGGCTACATTTGAATAGGGTTAGGGATAGACTCTGCTTCATATGGATGGGAAGTCTATTCTAGAGTATGGAGATCCTTTGAGACAAGTATCTGTCTCACCAGCATGTTCTATTTATATTGAAACCAAAGTTTAAATCCTTGTGTCTAGTGTTTCTGGTGCTATTCAATTTGTGGCTATGCAAAAGATCCATCAGGGCTGGATCTGAGGATGCCTTGTATGTCAGGCATAGATCACCTCTCAGTAACCTGTAGGAGACTAAGTACAGTGATAGGTATTTAAGGCAACCTGTATGGGACAATGTATTAATACCCTGGATTGTTTTGGTAAAGAACTTCTGTGGGTGTTCCAACTGTTGCATATGCCTGGTCAGGAACATGCCAAAGGTGACATTGTACTCAGTGATGGGTCAGATACAGGCTAAGTAAAGTGGTACTACAACTTCCTTGGACCTGGATGCCATGCCCTTACTTATATGTCGGGCAAAATAGAATGATTTTCTTACCACCTTGGCTACATCTTGGGCAAATGCCACGTTTCTGTCTGCATTTGTTTCCAGATACCTAACTACTAAGTCAGCTTTTAGGGTTGTCTTACGGATGGAGTAATTAACCTGGGTGGACTTTTTCCCAAAAGGCACTATGATACACTCCTTGGCATTGAGTTTTAATCTGTGGCTTTGGCACCAGTCATTTGTCTGTGTTAGACTGTCTTGCAGGATGTTAATGTCATGGGGTGAATCTATGATAGCGCCAAATCAGCAGTTGTCTGTAAATTTGCTGAGCCAGATGCCTTTAACATTAGCCTTAACCTCCAAGAACTAGATGGCAAACATGAGTGGGCCCAGCACTGAGCCCTGAGGTACTTCACTGGTAACTGGTCTGTTGGTGGAGATGGTCTCACCAATCCTAACTTCTTTGGTCCTGTCTGTAAGCCAACTGGCAATCCAGTGAGTTATGTAGGGATTTATGCCTAGTTTGGTGAGTTTGTCAACAATACCTGAGTGCAGTATTGTATCAAATGGTTTAGCCAGTTATAGGTAGGTGGTATGCACCATTTTCCTCTCATCTATTGCCTTGGTGACCCTCTCAAAGAAGTCTACCAGGTTGCCTTCCTTTGACAAAACCAAACAGGGATGGGTCCAGTGTCTGTAGGCTGCCAATGTCTTTGTTGATCATTTCTATGATAATTCATTCCATGGTTTTGCATATTAAACTAGTCAGACTAATGGGTCCTTAGTTTCTGGGGTCAGTTGATGGTCTACCTTTGTGAAAACGGATAACCATTGCGTGCTCCATTCACCTGGTGCACAGACTATTTTGAGGTTGTAGTTGAAAAGCCACTCAAGTGGTTCTGATAGCTCATGTTTCAAGCTATTTAGAAGGCAATGCAGCATATTGACTGGGCCCATTAAGGCTGTGCTTTTGGCCTTATGGATTGTTGCCATGATCTGCTCCCTGTTAGTAGTTGGGGGTTATGCTAGAAGGAATTTCACAGGGGGAAGCAGGGGGAGAGTGAGGGGTGAAGTTACAGCTGAATTTGTCAGCCAGTAGATTTGTTATGTCACTCTGCTCAGTGAAGGTGGTACCATTTACCACCAGTTTAGCACACTGCTGTGTGTTACCTTTAAGGTTCCAGACATAGCTGTATAGGCCTTGTAGCTGTCTTTTGCCTGAGCACAGCTATCTTGACCTTGTAATTGGCCATGTTGCATTTAATTAGTCTTCATATTTTCCTGTTTAGTTTAATTAGTGAGCTCTTGTCATTATGAGAGTTGCTCTTTCTGGTTTTCCCATGACTTTTTCCTTTTGTTATATACCCTGTATTTAGGATTCTACCAGTTTGTTTTGTTTTGGGGGGTTATTTTCAGCATACTTCTGGAAGGTACAGAAAGCTCTATGCAGCCATTTACATGGCTGCACAGATTACTGTGAATAATTTTGCATATCTTGCTGTAAACTCGGGGTTCTGAGGGGCACTGAATTTTGATAAGCTGTCACTTAATATGATGTAGTTTGCTTTAAAATAGTTTACAGGTTTTGCTGGGTTTTCCATGTTGATTTTTATTTCGAAGAAGATTTTGTGATCCAACTTCACCAGTGAGAAAGTGACACAAAGGGGAAAGTGCAATGCTCTCCTATATTGGTGAGAACTAGGTGCAGTATGTTTGAACCTCTGGCTGAAGTGTGCACCCTCTGGTCAATAGTATTTGTGTTAAAGTCCAGGAAATGTTGTGCCTGCATGTTGGAGGCAGTATATGTTTCCCAGTCTATAGAGCAGAAGTTGAAGTCTCCCATGAATTGGGTATTTGACTGGATGGAGAGTAAGTCCAACACGTCTAGGTATGAGTTATGGGGCATAGATGATGGCCTATGGCTTTCTAGGATATGGTGACAGATTTTATCAATGGTTATTTATACATGGATGAGCTCCAAGGCATCGTTCTGTTTAATAACCAGCCCAGAAGTGTACTTGTTGCTAATGTAGATTGAGACACTGACACCTTTGGTCCCTGTGTGTGCATCTGATGGTCTACATGGGGGAAAGTACTGAAAAGTTGCACTGCCAAAGTACTTTCTCCAGCTTTAAATCATGTCTTGGTAATGGCTCAAATGTCTGCATTCTCCAGAGTGAGGAGAGCTTGTAGGGTGTGGAGTTTCTTGTTAAGGCTCCTAACATTGAGCAGTGACATATTTAGTTTCCTTTGGGTTTTATTTGCTAAGTTGTTAGTTTTGTCAATTTGGTATTGCCTAAAAAAAGGTTGCAAGGAGTGGATAAAGTTTTAGATACTATCCAGAAGCCCGGGGTGACAGGTGCAGACAATTCTTGGCAAGGCAATGTGGTCTGTTAGCTATGTCATCCCATGCTGACAAATATTGAATCCCCCTGGAGTGACACCAGAAACTAAGACAGTTGTTAAAGTCAAATCATGTTTTGTTCATTCTGTGGCATCATCCTTGGTGAAGGTAGAATACTGCTCAGTGTAAGGTGCATACTTGTATGAGACACATATTAACAGAAATCTATAATATCTCTTTCCATGTAGCCCAGTGAGGAATGTCTCAGGGATTTGGATGAGATGACTAGGCTTGAAATGACCACCGGATCAATAGCCTAATAACCTCCTATGATCCTATGATCCTATGATTACTGACACAAATGGGATCTGGATCACAAAGGAGAGTCACAGAAAGGCAGAAAGAGAACAATTGGTGATGGAGAGGATTGGGCTTCCAACAGAGGAGGGAAGTAGTACTCAGGGGCAGTAAACACCATGATGGGGGATAAGGTGGGGTGATGACTACCTGCCACACTGCACAGTGTGATACTCAAGCTCCATATCTGCCTTCATGGCTGAGCCCAGACACTGTTGGCATGCTGGTCAGAACCAGGCAACAGTGTCTGACAGTCATGCAAGGTCATGTTCCAGGCTGCCAATGCAAGTGTCCAGCCACCAGTCCACCAAGGCCATCACTAAACCTTCCACCTCCTATCAGGGAATGTAACAGAACCCATCACTGGGGTACCTGATGGGGATCCTACAACCCTCACCAGAAACAGACCAAAGAGGGCACCACAGAACCCTTCAGGTCACCTTCCTGGTGGATGACCTACATCACCGTACAGACAGCCTGGCCTGAAGACAACTGGTGACCCAGCAGGTGTTGGCAAATCAGGATCATGGTGTGGTGGTTGCTGCCATACCACATTCACGACTGTGGTGGACACTGCATAAAACAGTAAAATAAATGGAAAGAAACAAAATGACAAGAAACAAATAAAAATTAAAATGAAGACTGTAACAAAGACAGAGAAATGCAAAAGCAAAAACATTTATAACTAATTTGTGCTACATTGCCTGTCAGTACAGTCCATGGATGGGTAAAATGCTGTTATCTATGCAATGGCAAGCACAACTCAACACGCAAACCAGACAAAAGGGTAGTAAAGCAGTATATGTGCTTTCAAGGGTACAAGCAAATGCTAACTTACATGTCTCCCATTTGTGTAGCATGCAAACAGTGCAGTTGTTATAAATAGTGACTGCAAGGGCCAGGGAAGCTTTACTGAACAACTCAGGAGCCTGAAGAGTTCAGTCTAAAGCAAGGAACCACCAGGTGGCAGACATAGCCGACCAGACAGTGCCCTGCATGGCATCACAGAGACCATAACATGATGATACAGCCCACATGTATTGCAAGTGGTTCACTGGCACTTGGTGGCATTAGTGCATCATGAAATATGCCAGTCACAATTAAATATCAATTAACAGCCTATCAGATGCATTCCCATGGTATACCAAGGGTTATTGGAACTGGCAAGGGTGTTTGAATGGAGAATGAAAGAGTAGGACTTGGAACACTGAGCACGGCACTGTGCATGAATGGCGGGGGTAAGGCCAAGGATGTGGCACTGTAGAGAAGCAAACAATCAAGTGTGAAGTAGAGACTGTACCTGGTATAGTGATGGAATACCCACTACCAGCCTATTCACCTCCACCATGCCACCAGTGGAAATCCCTGGAGGCAGGACAGATGGTAGAACAGGTCAACCTGCATTGATAGAGCTGTGACATATAATGTAAATCATAGCTGAGTGCTAACAAATATCCATCTTTAAGCTCAATGACATACACATACCCCAACACCTTTATCTCACCAGGTGCAGTAAAACAGAAAACAGAAAGATGTCCATGTCCCACAGGACTTTCATATTGCTGAAAATGTATGCCAAATTAAGTACAAGTAACTACCTGTCAGTAATACTATCATCAGGGTGAGTGATGCCTGTGGCAGACATGTCTGCCCTGGCAATGCAGTACCAAGCATCCACTTTTGTCCCCAAGTTGACTCTCCCAGTGGTCCCTATGCAGGAGGTACAAAAACAGTTTTGTTTCCTTCCTGCATCACATGGGAGCCCCCAAACCATTCCCTTCAGAAGCCGTAGCCACTTCACAGGTTGCAGTCTAGAGGAAATGGCAGCAGATTCATATTGATGCACATTGTGGATATCAAGTGATGTGCATCGATGGGCAGCAGGACAGAATGATGGAGCCCACTGCATCATATAGTGTCATATTACCAAACATCATGCCAAGGTGGTAGGGAGGGATGCACTGGCCTAAGGGTATTGGCCTCGTACAACCCACATAGGAGTCTATGCTTGTGGTACATAGCTGCTAGGGGGCCATAAGATTATTTCAGAAACCAGTGGTCCAGTAGCTGTCATGGAACTGCCCAGGTATGTGTAGTGAACTTTGCAGTCTTCCATAAATGTGCACTGATAGGCATGAGCCTCACTGAATAATCCAAGGCTGGTACACAGTGCATTAAAGACATTTACCCTAAATTATCTCATTAGCAAGATTAGTGCCTTGAAAATGTGCAATAAAAACAGCTGTGGATATTACAGTGTTCATCTTGCTATGAAACTTCACTAAAATAGCAAGTGGAACTGTTTCTGGATATTACTGCCAGTATACAGAGGAAACAGCTATTTCAGAGCTGCTGCAATAAGGGTATACAAGACAGCGGCAAGTGGGGACAATGACTGGATAACAGAAGCAGTACTTTTTTGCTGTTTTTGGAGGTAAGTTACTTCACATTTACTTGCTGACAGGGGGGTGGGGAAACAGAATTGTTTGTGAAGGAACTCTGCATTACATAATCACAGTGATCTACAGATTACAAATGGGTGTAACGTGATGGGTAAGGCAACACAGGTCATAGGCAGGTGGGGGATTGACTGTTTGCCTTTTTTTGGGGGGGGGGATACATATTCATTTTCTGATAGGTGTGTGAGAGGCACAGAGAGAGTTGCTATGACAGATAAGTGAAAGCAGGGCTCACAAGCAGGTAGCAGAAGCCCACCAACATATTGGCTGTGGGTCAATATGAGATGCACTATGACTATTGGTCTACAACTCAGACAAAGGGGACTGTATTGTGCTGCATACTATCTGCATATGTGGATCAGATATGAAATGCAGTAAACAAGGAGAAATGGATATACCATACCCATTAACAGGTGCTGGGTAGTGGTGAATATGTGAAGCACATGATGGCCCTGTTGTATTGCTGGTATATGCTGGATGTGTGCCAGATGTGAGAATTGTGGTATCTACTTGAATGGTGGCAGATACATTGTGTATGATACTATGTGCCTACCATACCACCTCACAGTTAATGTGCTGTTGTCCAGATGGACCGGGTGGGGCCTTAATAGCAATATGGATGCTATCAGTGACTGCTAGAACTGCAGGGAAATGGGCTATTTCATAAAATGCCTACAGTGTTGTTTCTTTCCTCTATGGTCCTTGAGAACCGTGTATGTTCCTGCACACTCTGCAGCACCACATCAAGGAACTGGTGAACTAGCCAGTGCTGTGGCTTAGAAGGAGAAAGCCCTAACTGTGGCTCAGGTGACCCAGGTTTGATTAGCAACTTGGAAGTCTAAGGTAATGGGCATGCCCATTGTGGGGGAAGGTACTCCAAAGTGGGGGATATCCCTTGGATATATGTCAGCAAATACAGGTGAGGGGCATCGAAACAAGAATAGGTCATAACATAACTCCCCATAGCAACAGAAGCAGTTGCCAGCCCCAGTTCACTGGGGAGGAAAGAGCAGCAGTTATTTTATTATTATTTATTATTATTTTACATTTATTGACCAGGAAAGTCCAACTGGATGCATATCCATTTTCAGCGGAGGCCCAGGGAGAAAAGTTCCACAGTTAAATTTTAAGCAAACTATAAGGTGTATACAGAAGCATTCAAATTTACATAGATAGTACCAAACTTAACATTGACTAGTAACATGGCATTGAAGCTTAAGATTTAACATATTTACATAGACTGAACACATCTTTTACAATTTTAGGTTGAGGCATTACATAATGGTGAACATTGTTAGTAGGGGTTGCATTTTTGCTTTATACAGTTGACTTGTGAGCTGGTTAGCCACAATAGGGAGTATAGCAGCAAAGAGAGCAAAGATTAGACATAGTAGGGAGTATAGAAGTGGGAGAAGATACAGAGTTAGGAAACTGGATAACAGGTTAAGTAAGAAAAGCAGGAGGAGTAATTAGCTTAAGTAAAGAGTAAGAGTAGAGGTGCAAAGAGAAAAGTGTAGTGGATAGATAACAGAGTGTCCAAGCAGTGACATATGGGTATTGACTAAGGGGTATGAATTAGAGGTGGAACTGGAAGGAAGCTAGAGAAGTTGCATTCATTTGATGATGAAGCTGAAGTCAGAAGGCAAGAGTAAGGGAAGAGGGTGGGTCAGCCAGTTGGGGAACATGTGTTAAACCTGATGATGGACTGGGGCACTGGGATGACCAGAAAGATTGAGGCAGTAAGGGGAGGTAAAAGAAGGAACTGGTTTACTATTCATGAGGCAGATGCATGTGATACACACACACGGTGTCTTTTGATGGTTGCTGAAAGGTCACTGACTGGAGAATTGTCAAGCCTACATGTGCCTGAATATCCATAGGGATCTGTATTCCACTCATTCCATGAAATTCCGTGTGATGACAGTACATGTCTACCATCTGCCATATGGTGTCTTTGTCCACACGGTACTGGTTGACTATATCCCTCAACAGTAGGTGATGGTATGGTAGGTGAGGATAGATGGGCAGATCCTTCTGCAACATAGAGAGTGACAGTGGTGACAGTGCATCCTGTCACACACACTCTCATGCAGTCACCAGCCTCTAACATGCACTGCTGGGTTATAATGTTTACTACACCTCACATCATACTGCGGTATCTGTCCCTGTACTCTGAGAAATATTGCACAGACTTGTTGGCAGATGCAACTCATCACACAAATTGTATACGTTTCTGAATCACTCAACCATATTATTTACCTGCATTTGTATTTGCAGCATGACTAATTTCCATGATGTTTCTCATATTCATATAATTACATGGTCATTAGCATTTGATGCAGACTGTGCAATTTTACTTATTTGTGTGATGGTACAACCTGTGTCGCTGTCTCAGCCCTGCATGCCGCAACTCATCATGCAATTTTTCATAATGCATATCATTATTTCTAAATTCTGAATCTGTTTCTGAAGTCAGACCACAAAGAACAAAATGGGAAATGTGCTTTCAAAGTCAATGGAATGTTTTACAGGCAAACAATCTTATTTTATTTCTTTATTCCTTTTATTTACAAGATGGTCAAACTGCACATTCAGACCTTTTTCAGCAGATGTCTGGGAGAATAGTTCTACTAAAATGTACGGAGAAATTAAAAAAAAAAGAAATAGGACTTGCAAAGCTTTCACAATGATCTAGCAAATAAAAAGAGTTTTCACGTGAATTAAAGGAGATACAAGTTTTTAGGGACTGAGATACAGCAAATAAATCAGACATACAGTCATTAAAACAGAAATAGAGGTTTAGCATTTCAAGACTAAACAGGAAATAAAGATAGACAAAAAACTGATCTCAATTGAAAGAAGATGGTAGGCTAAAAATAATGTAATATACAGCAAGTATTCCTAAAACAGGTGCACACATCACAGACAGTGAATGAATCAGTAGTTCAGTGTTTAATTACAAGAAATACCGTCAAAATATGTTGAGTAAAATAGCGAAAGGCAGCAGCTATTAGGAAAGTCCATCTTAGCATTTTATGAAGTATCTCTGAATAGGAAGTAACAGAAATCTGTGCCAAGATAATTTAGAAAAATGAGTGAGGAAATATGCTTGATTGACAGATGGAGCGCAAAAGAGAAAAGGATGGGAGGATCATAGAGAAAAAAGTGAAAGGCAGATAAGGACGGAGGAAGATAAAGCAGAAAGAGAAAGTGGGGAGATTAGGCATGTTACTTTTCATATGGTTATATTAGAAAGAGTAGTTTGGAGTTACACTAGAGTAATTGTATTCATGAGATTTATGTGGCAGCTAGTGTGAGGTAGGGAACTGAGAGAGCCAAGACTTGGTGAGGTTACCCTTTAGGTAGGTTTTGAATAGCCTTTGACAGTTAACTTGTTTTAGTGTGGGTGGCACAGAGTTACAAATTTCTGAGACACAAGCAAGCTGTCCCAGGGACAGTCAGTGTGAAACTGAATCACATGGTGTGTGTGAACCACTTTATCAGTAATCAGTAAAGAATATAATGTACAAGATCCAGCAGGAGAGCCACCAAGCTTTTTGTACAAAGTACTGAGGAATTCAGCATTTTCTGTTGGGGGCTACTGTGATTTTGCTCTAAAGTTACAGCAGTTTAGGGACAGCCTATTCCAGCTACCAGTATTAGAGCACCTAGTTACATAATTTTTAAAAGCTAAATAGCTCAATCTAAAACTTGCTTTAGCATCAGTAGTGCAAAAAAAAAAAAAGACAAATGCCGTAATGTTGAATGTTATTTCCAATAGGAAAGCATTGTTGATAAAATTTATGTGTGCACCAGCAATGATTCATTGATTTTGGGAGATCAGGGGGTGCAGAGGGGTTTGCCCCCCCAGCAAAAAGTACTAAAATGATGTTTTCTCCCTTTGGAAATTTTTTGTTTGTTTTCTTTTTTGTGTGTGTTTTCATCTCATTGGCTTTCAGAAAGTCATCATGTGATAGTACAACCAATTAGACTTACCCTAACAAATAATATAGAGCACTACCATTGATTTTATTCTATCTGTTTTGCAGCCAGAAGGGTGAGTTTGTTTTCCACCTTATTTGTCCCTTAATACTAAACTTTGTTTCCCTGGCTGAGCGAAGGCAGTGAGTGAGGAAAACACAATGGACCTGGAAAGAAAAATGTGCAGAACAGAGGAGAGGTTAAGAAATATGATGCAACTACAAGGAACACAAATATTATAGAAGAGAGTGGTTATTAAAAAATAGATGCTGAGAGAACCCCTCCTTATGCAATCTGCAAAAACTCTCACACACTGTGGAAAACACCACCAGGATGCCAGTGTCCAAGAGCAAGGACAGAGAGAGAGATGGTCATCAGTGGCATCATAGAAGATTATACAAGTCTTTTTTTTCTTGACTTATCATTACACCTTTGATTTGTAGTTCACTTCATTTAAAACCCTAATCCCAAGGCTTTAAATGTAAACTTCCAACATGCAAAATGGAATCTGTATATTGATAGTACAGATTAGCATTTTTATATTATTCTAGGAATCATGGCTACATAATTTACTTGAGGACAATTTTTATAAAAATTCTTGGCTAACACTGTATTAGGAATAATTGCTTAGATAGGAAGTGTGTTGGCTCACTGAGATACTTTATTAAACTCTGTACAGTCTGAAGTGAATTGTGTATTTTTTACTTAAAAAAAGTAAGACAACTGTATTTATCAGTGATATATAATACGCCAAGTTTTTCTCAAAGGAAATTAAAAATTTGATTGATTGCAAAATGTTATGCAGTTTTATGGAATATTTTAATATAGTCAGTAAATGAGTCCAATGAGGTTTTGAATAAGAAATATGAATTGGAAAATGGAGTCATAAAACATATGCAGAGCTCAGTAGTTTGTTCTGCTGATAGCCCAACACCGCAGTCAGTTTAACCTGTACCTGTAAATGCTTGCCAGCCAGAAACTGTTTCGCAGCCACAGCAGTTGCCAAGAGTAAAATCAGTGTTTGGCAGGACATGAGTCGTGAGTAAGCCATCATGAAACATACAATGATGAGTCACTGATACAGCACCTTATTGATTGTATTGTGGAAAATGTCACACGGGAGTGTTAGAGCTGAGACAATGGTACAAAGAGCTATAATCAAACATCAACTACAAGCAAACATCAACTACAAGAGAAACCCAGCCAATCGAGAGTTTTCACTATATGATACCTTAAACCTCCTGTTATAGATGCCCATTTGACATATGCAAATGACCCCTTAAGGGCATCACATGCTTCAGCAATATGGCTTATGAGTATCTATGACTTCTTACTTTTTCTTTTTAAGTCTTTATGGATATATTCAGACTAATAAAACCAAACCACATCAGCTCTAGACATACATGTTTTAGCCTTCTAATAACCTTAACAGCAAAGCATAAGTGGAATGTTTGGCTATACTTTAGAAACACAGGGTCTATAACCCAGATGACGTCCATAACCATTAAGGTATCTGCAAAATATCCCAGCTAACATAAAAAACAGAGTAAAAAGGTCACACAGACAAGCCAATTAGTAAAAACTAAAAGAAAACCCAGCCAAGCTAGAGTTTTTACTGTGTGATACCTTAAACCTCCTGTAATAGAGGGCCATGGGATATATGCAAATGATCCCTTAAGGACATCAAGTGTTTCAGCAATTTGGCTTATGAATATATACCTGATGAGATCCATAGATTAGTACTAGGCTAACTTCCTGGGTCATTTTAAGCCTAGCCAATTACCCCATGTGAGAATCAAACCCCACACCTTGTGTTTGTAAGGTAAACACCTTAACCATTATGCCAACCTGCATTTTTTTCCTTTTTCTTTTTAAGTCTTTGTGGATATGTTCAGGCCAGTAAAATTAAACCCCACTAGCTCTGCAAATGCATGTGTTAGCTTTTTTATGACCTGGTCAGCACAACATAAGTGGAATGTTTGGCTATATTTTAGAAACACAGGGTCTATAACTCAGCTTATGTCCATAACTGTTATGGTCTCTGCACAATAATGGTTATGGTGTCCGCAAAATAATGGTTATGGACATCAGCTGGGTTAGACACCCTGTGTTTCTAAAGTATTGGCAAACATTCCACTTATGCTCTGCTGGCAATGTCATAAGAAGGATGAAACATGCATGTCCAGAGTTAGTGAGGTTTGGTTTTACTGACCTGAATATATCCACAAAGCCTTAAAAAGAAAAAGTAATAAGTCATAGACATTCATAACCCATATTGCTGAAACACTTGATGTCCTTAAGGAGTCATTTGCATATATCCCATGGGCCTCTATTACAGGAGGTTTAATGTATCACACAGTGCTCTAGCTTAGCTTTTTTTTCTCCTTGCAGCTTTTAGAATATATAACTATACAGATTTTTTGTTGTTGACATTTGCATTAAACAATGTACTTTAATCTGACATTGTTGTAGCAGTACACATGACATATGCTATGAGCAGGTTTGTGTGAGCACAATATTCAAGCATCCAGTACAGATATTGGATGCCTCTCTGCTGAATGACTGATGTGATATAGTGCCATCTACCTATCAGATATAGAGCCATCTTTGCATGCTGCTTTGTAGCAGAGTAAGGGATAACATACATTTTGTGATACAACCCTTCCTTGTACAGTCGGCAGTAAGTAATAGCTGTGATTTGGACATTAGTGGTATGCCACAGTGCTGTTAGAGATACAGTTTGACAGAGCAATCTTGTAGTGATACTCTGAACCATAACTCAGACATAACCTAGGCTTCCTTCTCCACAGCTTGGTCCTGAATTCTGCATAGCATGTCAGTTAGACAATCAGCCTAACAACAGCTGCCTGCAGTATATACTGTGCATTTCTGTCTGAGTAGTTTTTCAAACTGTTCATGATCTACAGTACCAGTGTACACAGTTTAGTGTAAGCACCAAATACTTAATATAAGACATTTCTGAATCCAGCCCAGCTATATTCCACTTTACCCAAAGTGTCAGATTTGCTACAATTAGTTGTGAATGGAGAGTGTAGCTGTGGAAACATGCAGGAGAAGTTTGAGGCACTGAAACAGAATAACAAAGCTTTTTTCTTTCTTTTCTTAAAAAAAAAAAAGCTTTGTCCCAACTCCCACTGTGGGGGGTTAACTTCCCACACCCCCTGCTAACTTATATAATTAACTCCAAGGTGACATGACTCAGAGAAAACAGCAAACTGAGTTGAACTAATTGCAGCATGACAGATCTCTTTCTGAAAGCTTTTTTTGGTAAAATGCATTTATTGGGAAACAAAAAAAATGAGTGGATGTAAGGGATCCAGCCCTGCATCTTTTTCAGTCAGTTATGGAAGCTGTACAGCTTAATATTTTAACACAGAGGGACTGGTTCTTTATTGACTCATATCTAAATAATAGTTTAAATTAAAATTGCATATGAGGTTAATTAGTGATTATTTCCTAACTACAAGTGTTAGATGTTTCCTAATTTTCTACAACAATAGAATTTAAAGTTAAATTGTTTACAAATCCCTTTTTTCCACAGCAAAGTGCCATTTGTAATCTATAGATTGTTCTTTATATAGCTGATGTCAGATTTTTGATATTTGTGAGGATTACTTGTTTTGTTTAGGCAATTTGTTTCCTTTTCATATGTTTTAATCAAGGAAGCATAATATCCTCATGCTGAAACTTAAAACACTGAAACTGGAAAATTATTATTTTAAAATAAAATTAGTTTCATCCATTAGAAAGTTAACAGTAATACAAAATTTGCATTAGCATGTATTTTCTGAAAAGATAAGAGGAGTGGAACTCTTACTGTATGGTTTAATTTGATAAGAAATTAAAATATGCGTGGAGAATTATGTATTTAACATCAAGTAGTAGAATTTCTCCTTTTGTCTTTTGCTGATTACAGTTATGATTTAAAAGGTGATTTTGCGCATTCAGTGCAATGAATAATTATAGGCACTGTTTAACTCGTATTCATATAATGCCCTTACAGCAGAACAATGCATTATTTTACTATGCTTTTTTATTAGTTCTTCTTAGAATGCACTTGTAAATAGATTAGTTCAGTTAAAAGATTTGCTGGTTATTATGGATGAAGGACATCAGTGTGACCATCCGTTGAGCGTGAGCTCAACCTTTAAATGTGCTTTCTATTTTTCTAAGTAGTCTACCTTATCACATTCATGTTTACAGTGGTTTCTTGCAATGAACTTACAATATATTTAGCTGCACAGCATATAGGGGCTAGTACATTGCCATTTACTAGGGCATTAACAAAGCAAGTCGACTTGTAGGTAAACACAGCTGTTTAGATTTCAGTCATCAGTTGTATAATAAGACTGCAGGTGATTCCTGCATTATCATGCTGCATAACCTCTCTCACTTGTTTTTGCAGGATATAGCTTTTTATACATCTTACTATATGTCAAATTGCTGCTCATTTTATTAAAATGTGATCAGAACTAAAAGTGTTTAACTCTTAAATAACATAAGCAATTGCTACACAAATCAGCTCTATAAAAATACAGTTTTAGTAAAGGAAAATAGAGATATTTGTAAACTGGTTATTGCAAAAATATGTATATCATGAGCACAAACCATACAAACACTTTAAATGATTAACAGGTTTAATAAATAGTACGAACTTCAATACAACAGTAGCAACAAAATAGGTGTGCATCATACTTGTGAGCTGTTATGATTTAGGCATAGTGCTGTGACCATATCATTCAAATTTAGCTTTGCTCTTTCAATCTTTACTGATTTTCTTTATAAGGTCAGACTTATTTAATGGAGAAAACATTATGAAATGGTAATCCAATGCAAAAACTCATTGCTCTTAACTTTAGGATTGGAGGACATTCTATTCTAGAAAATAAGAAAGCATCTACCTTCTGACTATGTTATTATTTTAAAGCTATCTGCAATGATTTTTTCATGCAGTGTGTGCAGTTCAATAGCTGTAAACCTCTAGTTACAAAGAATAATCTATCACAGCAGAGACAGTAATAGTGTAGGATGGGCCAGAATTACCTTGAATTGAATATTAATTATATGTACTTCACAGAGCTCTGAATTAATCACAGATTATCTAATACATTATAAACATTTGTTTTGTTAAAGTAAGAAGTCCTGCATAAGTTGTATTTTTTTGTAACGGAGGAAATGTTTGACTCAGTGGTGTACATCTAAAAATGTTAAACTTGATATATTTTTCACTAAAGATAATTTATCAGCAATCAGACTGTAATTTGCAATGTTAAGGTTTCAGTGTTATTGTCTAACTAAGAAGATGTGATTACACTGTGTGGCCTTCACTGAAACCTGAGAACATTCCTACTCTTTTCTAGTAAAAACGTTATTTACTGCTACCTGATGAAGTCTTTTAAGTAGGCCGGAGTAAGCATTTCAATCTCATAACATCTAAGTGGGGTGGTAACAGGCAAATCTGAATACTCTGAAGAATATCTGTCTTCTGTACAAACAGGATCAGGTGAAGGTTTTTTGTGGTCTTCAACAACAGCAGACAAAGATGAAGCTTTCTCAGCAGTCGCATCTTACAGGTCCGTCCATCCATATATAACCCCCTTTCTTCCCATTTTTACACATGGGGTCAGGATGTAACGTCAACAGTGACCATCATCTAGAACTAATGTTCACATCACAAGATGGCTAGCCCTCCTGCGTAAAATAGCAAGTAGCTTCTACTGGTGTTTCAGATGAATTTAATAACATAGTTGTGAAAACATCTACACTGCCCAAAAAATCTTTTATTTTTCAGGTTCATAGACTGGTTCATTTTCTAAGCTTTACTCTGATTTGATCATCATGTCTCCATATAGGCAAACTATGACCAATAACCACAATGTAAGACATATGTATTTTTTATTTTTATTTATTTAACATTTGTTTACCAGGAAAGTCTGACTTGGAACTAAGCCAAATTTCAGCGGAGGCCTGGGGAGAAACACTCCAGATGTATGTCCAATACATTTCTCACTAACTCCAGGAATCCATTTAAGACAATAAATGTTGCTGCTCTTAAAAAATATTATCTCCAAGACAAAACGTCTTACCTGGTTATGCTTATCAGAACTCCATTTTTTTACTTAATTTTTTTCCCCTCTGAATTTATGCTTTCAAATCGGGCAAAACAGAATGAAACAAAGCCCTTAGTCCTTAGTAGCATATACAAGATTACAAGATCCAAACCTGTCATAGTTAAGCAGTAATTCTGGAAGTAAACATAAGCCATAACAATTATGTATCCACAGTTTCATCTTTTTTTCATCCCTTAATTCAAAATCTGTACAGTCCTGTCCCATAAACATTAGATGAAACATGAGCTCCAATTTTGTTTCATAATGATTACAAATTCTGCACTTGTGATATATGATCCATTATCACAAATTAAGATTTCTGGAATGCCTCATATACTAAAACATGACTCAGTTTTTAGGGGTCGCATATGAAGTTACATAATTCATGGCATAGATATCCGTCCAATTGGAATAAGCATCTATCAATGAAAGACCCAACATAGTTCACCTGCAGTCAAGGCCGCTGCTTATCAGGCTATTGTCGTGGGTATCAAGATGAACTTAGTGGTGATCTGTTGTCTTGAGTGACATTTGTTGCACATCTTTACTTCTTTTTCCATAACATTTTCTGTATTACAGAATGATGACGTGCGATAATTATGACAAAATCACAAGTACACCAACATCAATGACACTTAAAGTTTGTCTGATGAAACAAAGTAGCTTAACTTTAGCTCAGTTATTTTAGATCCACTCTTCAAGATATATTTATGTACTTGTGACAAAAGTTTCTATTTCTTAATTTCTTCAATATGCACTGCTGCCTGTTCCATAGTGACTAACATAACTTCTTGACCAGGTATGACTAAGTGCGTTAGCCTTTTTGGAAGATGTAACCTACTTAGTACATCAGTATCATGCTGGTATTTTCTTAATGTGTTAACAGTTTTATACTCATATGCTCTCAGTAGCATTGCCCATTGCTATACTCCTGATGAACCAATTTGCAGAGCAGGTGTCTTTTCAATGAACGCAGTACTAACAGATCAATATATAGAGTAAAAACTAGGCCATATAAATATTTAGAAAATATGTAATTTCATACGTTACTTCTGAGCATTCCTTGCCTGGATGAGAGCACTTTTGCTCAATGTATAGTGGTGTGCATAAACGGTGTTTCTCAGTACCATTATACATTTGATTTGAAAGCACAGGAAATTATCAGCTCTGTACTACTATTGGCTGAATACTGAACAAGTATTTCAGAATATGTTAGAAGAGTTTTAGCTTTTTGACACTCTAATCCCAGTCTTTTCCTCCATGTATATCTTACATATTTGTGTTATAATTATACAGAAGTTTTAACAAGGATGAAAAAGTTAAAAAAACAGCCATAATATTCCACTAAACCCAAATATGCTTTGACCTCATCCACATTTGTAGAAGATGAAGGATTGGCAATAGCACTTGCTTTAGTCTCCACAGGATATAAACTAGGATAGACACAATGTTGAAGAGCAACATTCAAGTAGCTGATGTCAGCTTACCCATCTTGGGGAGGAGGGAGACAGCCCAAGCACTCTGCAATAAGCACCCTACAAGCCTGATGAGCTCTACGTCCTTAGTCAGGAGGTTGCATATGTGTATGGAAGTGCACATACGTCTCCCAAGGGCACTGAATGCAGAGCTGGCAAGGTTGCCACAAGGGGGCAGAAGTTAGAGTATACCGCCTGGCAGCATTATGATGCTGCACCAGCATCCGTAATCTCCTCACCGACCCTAGAAATGGATCAGTTTGAGACCAGGGAGGCTAAAACTAGTACAGTAAACCCACAGAATGAGGCTAGGAGATGGTGGCTACTGATGGTTACCTGCGGGGAGAAAAGAACAATTATCTTATATTTTCCACACAAATTAATAGTTTCTTCACAATTACAATATAGATATCACAGGAACAGTGCATTATAAACATTTGAGAGAAGTACCTGTTTCTCTTTTAACAAACTGTTTATTACTTCTTCTTTAGTATACATGGTCTAAAGGCCTGTTCTGGATCTGAAAAATCAAGGTTTTGCATCTGCTGAAACATGAATAATAATTGCATTTCCCTTTACCTATACAGTTCTATTTAAATACAGTCTTGAGTTGAAAAATCAGACTCTTTACATATTTGTTTTCATGTGCTTTATTTCTACTAAATGTAAATTTTTTTTTTCAGCCAAGTTAATCCGGAGGGCTTGGGCCAACACCTTTAACTACTATCAAAAGTAATGTTTTCCTTTGCTTCATATAAGCAACTTTCATGTCAACAATGCTGTATACATTTTCAATACATGACTGTGGGTTGCAAAACAGTGATAACTTATTTACCTGAATTCTTTATTTCAGTGTGTTTGCCTTGCTTCTAATATCCACTTCATAATCCACAAACCTGCCCTCTGTCTTAATTTGTATTAAGAATAGATTCAACTTTTTCATTTTACTCTTTACACACTATGGATCGGATTCAGAGAAATTGGCTGTGGCCACACACACAGCCTACTGGAGATAGGTCAAGTGTAAAAGATAATAAATGTGATTCATAGACAGCTTTAACCACAATCAGAAAGACCTCCATTATAAGTTAATTTGCATGTCTCTGAATTGATCTTCTTACATTCCATGCTAACAATAACTTTCTGGTGATAATTTTCTCTAGATGCTCATGCATTGTGATGGCATAGGCACGCCCCATGCACTCTCACATACACATTCAGATATGTATACACACACACACACACACACACACACACACACACACACACACACACACACACACACACACACACACACACACACACACATATACACAGATAGCTGACTCCATTTATACCCCTTTAGACAAGCGCACATTGCCACCCATATACACACATCCCCACCACTATGGCACCACAATACTCTATTCAACTTATCTACTAGATGTCCTCATCTTGAATGGGTGACCTCCATCTTTTGGTTGTGTTAATTTAAGCAGCCAAGTGATCATCTGAATCACTCTGCAGCATAAAGGGGTAACTGCAGGCATATTTGGTCAAAGCACGACTAATTAGCATTAACCACTCCCCCAGATTGCTTCATTAACCAATAGAATATTTGGCAGGACTATTCCCCATGAGGATTTTTTTAGTACTAGAAAATCAATGCAGTAGGGCAGTCACGGAAACTGAAAGAGTTCTGCAAGTGGTGTCAGCTTGTAATGGGGCCTATTGTTCATAATAACACTAGCTGAAATACAGAGTATGTAAATTAAAGGTTTGCTTTGAAGGATTTCTACTTTTTTCTTTAGTAAGAGTATTACAGGAACTTTCAGCGCTATGCTTCCTTTTAGCACTTTTACCACAAGCTTTTTAGAAAAGATTTATTTAATTAGTTTTACAAGCCATCCTCAGTTTTACCACATAAATGTATTTTGATTAAATCTAAACTGATATGCTACGCGTTGTTTATTAAAGCATATCCAGCAAGCTTTAGTTTTGTTGTATTCCATTCTCTTGAGAAAATACCCTTTTACTTTATTATATGCAAGTGCTAGCTCTCTAACTTATAAATATTGTATATTATTATTTTAATTCTTTGTCTCTAAAGCAGTATTTAAGGTATTTAAAAATGTAATGTTATTTTTCTAATTAAATGTTTTTGTACATGTTCACTATTTATTCCATTTATTTGTGTTTCTTGATATATATACTGCAAAGTCTCTGTATAATTATAGCCTTAGTCTAATTTTCTCAATTTATCCAAATAGTCTATGATTCTGTACACTCTCTTATGCAAGAGTCATATATGTGTCTCTGCACTAATATCACCAGGTTTGGGAATAAAAGGGTTTTGTAATGAGCTTATCAATTGCAAATATGTATTTTCACTGGGTTTCCAAGAGTCAAGAGTTCTTTCATTAAACTATTAACTTCAGCTCCATAAACACAGAAGGGTGGGGATCTTTTTTCTGTTTTTTTTTTTGTAATCTCATCTGCAAAAAAATCAAGCCTTTAAAAAAGAAAGTTCTGTCTTTCTTAGTATTCCACACAGGACTGCATTTTCAAATCGAATATAGTAAAGTACATCCAGTTCTTAATGTTTTCTTTTATTTCCTCACCCTCAGGTTGATGCACGTCCTAAAATTCTTTAAATCTTGTAAACATCAATGACAAAATAAAGGCGTTATGTAGTAAACATCTTCTTCTTTCAGCTTTTCCCGGTTAGGGGTCACCACAGCGGAACGCCTCTCTGCTCATGATTAGCAGTGGAGTTTTACAGTGTCGAGTTGCCAGCCCAGCGCCCAATCTTCCACAGAAGGCACACACATGCACGCACTCACACCTAGGGCCAATTTAGAGTGTCCAATCCACCTACAGCATGTCTTTGGGATGTGGGAGGAAACCGGAGCACCCGGAGGAAACCCACACGACCAGAGGGACTCAGGGAGGACATGCAGACTCCGCACAGAAGGCACCCCAACCAAAGATCGAACCGGAGAACCTCTTGCTGTGAGGTGGCAACACTAACCGCTGCACCACCATAAAACACTTAAATACCTTAATGTAACATTGCTATTCTAGACTTCAAGGCAATGACAGCAACAAAAGCTAAATGCATAGCTCAGTATGTAGAAACTGGTAGATTCACAATGCAGCATAGTATTCTTAGCAATAGTATAGCACAGCATAGCATTGATACTAGTGCTGTAGACGGGCTGAGAATATTTTCTGAAACAGCACACTGTCTAAAATTTACAAGTGAATTCTGAAGCCACTACATGGGAAAAGTGTTCACAGTTTGTAGCACTGGTTTGTGATAACAGATGTTTACACTGTCCTTGAGGTTTGGCACACAGCAGTAGTAAAGCAACTTCACAAACGTGGCCCCACCGCTGACCATGGGAATAATATAACTGTCAGCTTCATGATTCTTACTTGCAAAGCCATCCATGAAACATACTGTAACAAACCAGATAAACTATGATATCAAAAATCTCATCAGGTTATACCCAAAGCAGTTTAGCATGGTCAAGTGTAAATCCAGTTGAATGAATCTGGTCAACTTCTGTAGAAGGGTAACACAGATTGTTTACAGCAGTCATGCTGTGCACACAGCATACTCTGCCCTAGTCAAGGTATCTGGCACCATCCCCCACCCTATCACAGTTCATCAGCTTAATGCATTACAGATATAGCCTATGTGGTGAAATGGATAGCAAAGTGGTTAAAAGACAGAACCTACACAGTGTGGATAGCAGGCAAGGGTGTAGCCAGGCATACTCTTTGTACTCTAAAGAGTACAATTTTGTTCTGAACCTGTTGGAATCATTGGGACTTTATCAAGCCATATGATGTCTATAACCATCTAGATTGATGCTTCTAAAAACATGTACATAGCTTATTACAGAGAAGATTCTTCTTCTTCTTTCAGCTTTTCCTGGTTAGGGGTCACCACAGCAGATCACCTGTTTCCATTTCTTCCTGTCCTCTGCATCTTGTTCTGTCACACCAACCACCTGCATGTCCTCTCTAACCACATCCATAAACCTTATCTTAGGCCTTCCTCTTTTCCTGTTACCTGGCAGCTTCATCCTTAGCATCCTTTTCCCAATTTACCCAGCATCCCTCCTCAGCACATGTCCAAACCAATGCAATCTCACCTCTCTGGCTTTGTCACCAAACTGTCCAACCTGGACTGACCCTCTAATACACTTATTCCTAATCCTGTCTACCCTCGTCACACCCAGTGCAAATCTTAACATCTTTAACTCTGCCACATCCAGCTCTGACTCCTGCCGTTTTGTCAGTGCCACTGTCTCCAACCCATATAACATAGTTGGTCTCACTACCCTTTTATAGACCTTCCCTTTCACTCTTACTGGTACTCGTCTATCACAAATCACTCCTGACACTCTTCTCCACCCACTCTACCCTGCCTGTACTCTCTTCTTCACCTCTCTTCCACACTCACCATTACTCTGAACTGTTGATCCCAAGTATTTAAACTCATCCACCTTTGCCAGCTCTACTCCCTGCATCCTCACCATTCCTCTATCCTCCCTTTCATTCACACACATATATTCCAGCTTAGTCCAGCTGACCTTCATTCCTCTCCTCTTCTCTCTAGAGCATATCTCCACCTCTCCAGGGTCTCCTCAACCTGTTTCCTACTCTCACTACATATCACAATGTCATCTGCAAACATCATAGTCCACGGGGACACCTGTCTGATCTCGTCTGTCAACCTGTCCATCACCAGTGCAAATAAGAAAGGGCTCAGAGCTGATCCTTGATGTAATCCCACCTCCACCTTAAATGCATCTGTCACTCCCACTGCAGATCTCACCGCTGTCACACTACCCTTGTACATATCCTGTACCACTCTTACATACTTCTCTGACACTCCCGACTTCCTCATACAATACCACAACTCCCCTCTAGGCATCCTGTCATATGCTTTCTCTAAGTCCACAAAGACACAATGGAACTCCTTCTGACCTTCTCTGTACTTCTCCATCAACACTCTCAGAACAAACATTGCATCTGTAGTGCTCTTTCCTGGCATGAAACCATGCTGCTGATCACTAATCTTCTTAACCTAGCTTCCACTACTCTTTCCCATAATTTCATGCTGTGACTGATCAGTTTTATCCCTCTGTAGTTACTACAGATCTGCACATCACCCTTCTTAAAAATCAGTACCAAAACACTGTTTCTCCACTCCTCAGGCACCCTCTCACTTTCCAAGATTTCATTAAACAATCTGGTTAAAAATTCCACTGCCATTTCTCCTAAACACCTCCAAGCTTCCACAGGTATGTCATCTGGACCAACAGCCTTTCCATTCTTCATCCTCTTCATAGCTATCCTTACTTCCACTTTGCTAATCCATTGCACTTCCTGACTCACTATCCACACATCATCCAGCCTTCTCTCTCTCTCTCACTCTCATTCTCTTCATTCATCAGCCCCTCAAAGTACTCCTTCCATCTGTTCAACACATTCTTCTCGCTAGTGAGTATGTTTCCCTCATTATCCTTTATCACCCTTACCTGCTGCACATCTTTCCTAGCTTGGTCCCTCTGTCTAGCCAATCGGTACAGGTCCTTTTCTCCCTCCTTAGTGTCCATCCTTTCATACAACTCTCCATACGCCTTATCCTTAGCCTTTGTCACCTCTCTCTTTACCATGCACCTCATCTCCTTATACTCCGGTCTACTTCCTACATCTCTCTGACATTCCCACATCTTCTTTGACAACCTCTTTCTCTGTATACTCTCCTGTACTTCCACATTCCACCACCAGGTCTCCTTGTCCTCCTTCCTCTGTCCAGATGTCACACAAAACACCTTTCTAGCAGTCTCCCTTACTAGCTCTGCTGCAGTTACCCAGCTATTTGGTAACACTTCACTGCCACCCAGTGCCTGTCTTAACTCTTCCCTGAACTCCACTTTTTCAATTTCCACCATTTGATCCTTGGTGCTGCCCTCACACCCCTCCTCCTCTTCTTAATCACCAATGTCATTCTACAGACCACCATTCTATGCTGCCTAACTACACTTTCCCCTGTCACCACTTTACAGTCTCCAATATCCTTCAAACTGGCCCACCTGCATAGGAAATAATCCACCTGTGTGCATCTCCCTCCATTCTTGTATGTCACCCTATGCTCCTCCCTATTGTTAAAATATGTATTCAACACAGCCATGTCCATCCTTATTGCAAAATCCACTACCATCTGACCTTCCTCATTCCTCTCCTTAACACCATACCTACCCATCACTTCCTTATCCCCTCTGTTCCCTTCACCAACATGCCCATTGAAATCTGCTCCGATCATCACTCTCTCACCCTTGGGTACAGTCATCACCACTTCATCCAACTCACTCCAAAATTTCTCTTTCTCATCCATCACACACCCAACTTGCGGAACATATGCACTAACAACATTTATCATTACACCATCAATTTCCAGCTTCATAAACATCATTCTATCCAACACTCTTTTCACCTCCAAAACACTCTTGGTATACCGTTCCTCAGGATAACCCCTACCCCATTTCTCCTTCCATCCACACCAAGATAGAACAACTTGAACCCACCTCCAATACACCTGGCCTTACTTCCCTTTCACCTGGTCTCTTGTACACATAATATATCAACCTTCCTTCTGTCCATCATATCAGCTAGCTCTCTCCCTATATCAGTCATGCTGCCAGCATTCAAAGTTCCTACCCTCACTACCACACTCCTAACCTTTCTCCTCTCTTCCTACATTCGGGCATGCCTCCCCCTCTTCTTCTCCTTCTCCTCCTTCGGCCAACAGTATCCCAATTTCCGCCAGCACCTTGTCAGCTAACAGTACTGGTGGCGGTTGTTGTTAACCCGGGCCTCGACTGATCCGGTATGTAAATCTGTATTGGTTTCTGCATATCTCATTTGGCAGATGTTTTATGCCAGATGCCCTTCCTGATGCAACCCTCCCCATTTATCCAGGCTTGGGACCAGCACGAAGAAATGCACTGGCTTGTGCATCCCCAGTGGCTGGGTTTACAGAGAAGATTGCTAATCTAAAAACAATAACTATAATAGCTTTTGACTAATCAGCTGAAAATTTTACAAATATTAAATCTGGGGGTGGGGTGGGGCAACAGCTCAAGTGATATGACCACTTTTTAAATGCCAGGTAGACTGGGGGGTAGCAATAAGCACCTGTGAGTACAAAATGGAATTCACTGGCTACACCCCTGATAGCAGGTGCTTTATCAGAGGGTATGAAGATAACCATTGCTGTCATGCAGGGCTCAGTTCTGTGACTTCTTTTGTTTGGCATTTGCTTTTCTTATCTCCAGACCATAAACCAAGACCTCTACTAAACAAAATTTGCAGATGGCTATAAACTGGGGGTCATTCTCAAGTCCCCCTCTGACACCCAAGCCCTTCAGCAAGAACTTACATTTGTAAATACCTGGTATACTAAAATGGGTTCAAATTAAATGCCAAAAAGTGCAATATTGTCACATTTGGTAGACAGCATAAATCAGGGACAACACCCTACTCCAAAATGACAATATTGTTAAAGACCTTGGAGTTTAGGTTGATAATTCCTTCTCCTTTGATCATTGTGCAATGACAGTTTCATAAGATCCTTCCACTTACAGCAGCTAATTGCCAAAGGAATAACCAGATTGAAACACATTATTGTCCCCTTATATTCATCTTTGATCAGGCCAGTTACTGAACACAAGTTTCACTTTGGGTGTACCTCAGTAGACATAGCAAGAAACTAGAAACTCACCTGAGGTACTTAACTCAGAAGATGACTAGGTTAAAAACTCTAAGCTATCAGAAAAGACTGGAAGCACTTCCCTTTATTCAGTACTTTATAGACTCTTGAGGGAAGACCTATACCTCAACTTCTGTGCCATTAAGGACTCAGAGGTTCTGGACCTCTTCCATCTCCACAAATCAGATGGTCCCACAAATACCAGACTGAATGATCTAAATTTTCATGAGCAAATAAATAAGGCAGGTTAAAGAGATAAGTTCATTATGCACTACCTTCTTCACCTCTGAAATAGACTCCCACCAGAAATTAAGCAGTGTGCTCCATTACCTTCCTTCACACAGGAACTGGATGATGGGATGGGTAGTCACAAATTCATCCCTGGCTTGATTGGTCTAGCCCACCTGAAAAAAGGAGCTATGGTCTTCAGATGGGTACTGACAAGGCATAAAAGTTTGCAAGACTCAGTTGCCTTATATTACCTTATGATCCTATGATCCTGTGATCTTTTATATAGGCTAGCCTTGAAGGAATGCAATGTTTTATATTTTAAAGCATGTATATTTGTCAATCATCAGTGCTTGGTTTTCTGGCAACTACTGTTTACTCTTTGATTATTTTCTATGTTTTCTTAAGGCTTGCTCTATATCCATGCATCTAGAAATAATGTGCCTCACATTTAATGGGTGTCACTCCTTTTTTAATAATTATTTAATTAAAAACATGCACATTAACATAATAAAACAAATAACTATTTAAACAAATGCCTACATCAGTTCTTGTTGTATACATTATTAAAATACATTAAATATCCCTATATTAATCATAGAACATAAATTCATTTTTCTGTATAAATGAATTTAATTATTAATTATATTCTGTGGTTACTTTGCTTCCATCTTTATCATAAACATATCTTTATGACATACAACAGTGGCAGTATTTATACATTCTGTAAATGAAGGCAGAATCTCATTTTTCCAGTTATGTGTAGTCATTTTTCTGGCTAATGTCAATAAGCTCCAGAGAAGTAGGAACTGATATTTGGGTACAGAAAACAAGGGACAAATTGTAGCTTAAACATCATCAGCAGTTTAGTTAATATGAATTTAATAGACCACAGTGCTTGCAGAAAACATTATTTTCCCCAAATAAGTAGTAGAACTTTGCAGTCATAAATTATGCTGCCAATTTACTTGGATTTAGGATCTACACCCCCAGCAATCACCTTTTTCATATAATTTCAATTTTTTTCTGAATAGATAAATGATCTACGTAAAATTTTTCAAAGGAATAATCTCTAAAATAAAGATGATGTATTTTTTTATTTTTGAAAGGATATAAAAATAATTGTATTTACTGCCGTTAAATTGAGCCACTCATTTGGAATAGTTATCACTGATATGCAATTCATTCCTTAATTATTTTATTTATTTTGGATAAATATGATCTTTCTATCTCACCATGTGTTTACTGATTGTTTAGAAAATCAAAAATGGATGGATATTCTTTTTAAATATATCTGACATTGAGTGAACTTTAAAGATTGACAACTACTGATTTGAACTATAAGCCAGTTTTCCATATCAGAATCATATCTATTCATTAGATAATCAGTGCTAAGTACTGTAGTCTGTTTTAACATCTGATTTCAAATGATAAAATCCCTATTTTTTAAGCTTAGCATTTTTTAAAAATGCAGACTATTTTTCCATTCTGGTATAAACGATATAGAGAATAATGTGGAATACAATGCTTTTATCTTTAGGTATTTATATATCAAGCATCTAAATGTTCTTGAGCTGTTGTTTATGTAAGTAAAATCTGTTGGATTATTTGTGTCTTTAAATAAATATTTTTGATCATCCACTTAGTATTATTATTATTATTATTATTCAAGATTTATATATGCTGTATAGTGATATTTTTCTTTATTTATCTAAATTGTTTAAATTGTTTCATGCATGTTTTCCATTTTTGCTGAATAATCAGAATGTAACCATAAAGCTACTGTTTTAATAACCAAAGCTATAACATACATTTCTAGATCAGGAAATCCTATCCCCCCACCGTTCCATGCTTTTACATGTTGTTGCAAAGCTATTCTAGGTTTGCTGTAGTACAAAAAGAACTTCAAACAAATGTCCTTACATTATTTAATGTGTTCTTTAGAAGGAACTGAAGAAGTTGTCTGCATAATATAAAGTACTGGGAGTAAAATAACTATCTTAATTAAAACCAACATATCACCCTTAGAAAAGGATAACTTATTTCAGTTATGTATTACTGTTTTAATACTATGTAAAATATTTTACAAATTGTTGCTGCTATTTGTTTACAGGGTCTATATTAGAATGACGAAACCTCACGTGAATCCCGAAAGGCTGACACATAAACAGCAAACCACATGAATACCGAACGTCCTTAAGCATGAAATTCAAAATACTGAATCGCCATAGTTGTCCACACCATGTTTAGTGAGGTAAAACGTCAATAGGAGATTCACTTATCCGGTATAGCTCCCTAACGTAAATGTGCAATAGTTACTGACCTTGGGGTTAGAGTGCGGGTTAAGGAAAGTGCATATATAGTAATACATTCATATTTATTTTGTTTGGGTGGGCAGTACATAGCAGGTGGTGGAGTTGGCCAACTATGGCAATTTGATATTTTGAATTTCGCGCTTAAGGACGTTCAGTGTTCTTGGGGTTCACTGTGTATGTGTCGGCCTTTCGGGATTCACATAAGTGAGGTTTCAGCATTCTAATATAGACCCTGTTTACACTTACATGTAAAAGTAACCCCTAACTATTTAACCTCTTTACCATCCTATTTAAATTCTCTGTTAGCTTACATCAAATAATTTAACTCTTCGTAAATAAATGAAATGCTTTTTTATTCTGGTTGAATTTTAGACCTGACATCAGTTAAAATGTTTAATGATTTTTTAATCAAAGAATCAATATTACTTTTTGTTAATAGTATATCATCCAAAATAATTTGGGAAGTATATTTATTGTTTTAAATCTTACTATATCATGACGTTTTAGCTAGATGTTCAATAGCAAAAGCAAATAATAAAGTAGACAAGGGACAAATGCATTTTATACCCTTGTTTCTTTTTATTGACTAAGAAATAAAATAACCTAGTTTAACATATGACAATGAATTTTGATAAAGATGATGAATCAGAGTTATAAAATTAGTTACAAATATGTATATTTCTAATACTTTAGCTAAATAAGACCAGATTACTGAAGCAAAGGCTTTATCTAGATCCATGGTAATTATAGATTGTTTTTGTTCAGTATTATTAGCATAATCTATTAAAGTAATAATTATTTTGATGTTATCCTATGCTTGTCTATTTAATATAAAGCCAGTTTTGTCTTCTTCTATTAATGTAGGTAGTATGCATTTTAATCTATTCATAAGGATAGACATACAAATTTTGCAATCAACATTCAGTAATGAAATAGGCCTATAAAAAGAACATAGAGATGGATCCTTATTCTTTTTTAATAAGAGATAAATTATTCTATATTTCCATGATGGAGGTATCTTAAAAGTAGTTTTATTTTCTGTTAATATTTTATGTAAAAGAGAGATAAAATAGAAATATATTTCTGTTTTCCTTGTTTGCTCTGAAATATTTTTGAGTATTCTTATTTAAAAAGACATCAATTTATTTTTCATTTTCTCATCTCATGGTGTTTTTTAAAACAATCCAGAATTTCTTCAATATGTGGTTATTTCTTATTAACATGATGGAGAAATATACTGCTGATGTGATTAGTTCTTGTTATGATTCTCTGGATCTCAGAGCTAACTTATGTAAACCTTTAGGAGTTAGAGATAAAGAATGCAGTTTTTCTAAACTAATAGAAACCGTATGTAGGATCTTCTGAAACTCTATATCCAGTTTTTGTTTTCATTTCTAATATTCTGCCTTTTTCTCCTTTTTGTTTGCATTTTTACATTTTATTCTATTCTCTTTTACTATCTTACACCCACTTATGCTAGTTGCCCTTACTTTTAATATGTAGACCACTGTATGTATATCAAATGAATGCTTTATATAGGCTATGAATAAGTATATTACAAAACTATCTAAATTACAATGGTAAAAAAAAACGGTTTTGATTCTTACTATCTTGTACTAGTCTATATTCATTTAAAATAGCTTTAATCTTTAGGTTCATAGGCAGTTACCAGGAATGTGGATACTATCCCAGTTTCCCAAAAGCCTCAGAGCACTATGTAGCTAATCAACCTACTGAGACTCATACAGTAGACAGAAAAAAGCTATGAGAATCAAAGCTTATATTACAGAAAACAGACCATTAACAGCTCAGTTTCAATCCACCTCATCAATCACCAGACCTGCAACTCTCACCAGCATTTACATTTATTTATTTATTTATTTATTTTACATTTGTTGACCGGGCTAGTCTAGCTGGATATATTTCCATTTTCAGTAGAGGCCCGGGGAGAAAAGCTCCAACATTAATAGTTAGATCATTACTTGAAATACAGCAACAAGGATGGTGCACATAGCTGAAACATCGTAAATGAAAGTAGTTCAAATAAGTATACAAAAATCAGTAATAATAATAAAAAAAAAAAAAAAAAACTTTCTCAAGATTGCTCAAGTTCCACAAGCAATGTTATACATCATCCACTCTGATCTGGAGTCACCAACCACTATTTATATGAAGCTAAAGGTACCCTTATAACAATCCTTCTATAAGCCTATATGAATACTCAAAGTACAAATATTTCCAATTCAACTAATGTGAACCAAGAGTGTACAGAACAAAGTGTTTACATTTCAACTCCCAACCATCACATAGTGGCTTGCATCCATTCAAACATATGTTTAATTTCTAGTTTCATAGATAGTCACTGGGAATGCAGTCAGGGGGACTAATGAAAAAGACATACCAGTTTACCCCACCCCCCAAAAAAAACCTACAGCCCAGTCCAGTCAAGTAACCTGCCCAACATTACACAGTAGGCAGATGAAAGCTGTGAAAAACAAACTTTGGACCACAAGAAACAACCTGTCAGCACCTCATTGTATCAATTCCCTGCACCAACTGTCAGACATCAGACTCTTCCCAGCACTCTCACATTACTAGCTTTCTTAAAAATGTTCAAGTTCCACAAGCAATAGCACATGTCATTGACTCCAACATTCAGAGCCAACATCAACTATCATTTATATGAAGCCAAAGGTACTCATACAACAATTGTTATCTCTGTCTTAATGTTAAACCACACACATTCCTGCCCTTAACTAATATGTTCCAACAATATTGTATAGCAAAAAATAAAAATATGTTTAACTTCACCTCCCCACATAGTAGTTTGTATCCATTAAAGCATATATTAAGTATTTAGGTTAATAGGTAGTCACCACACATACAGTCAAGTAGATCATTGAAGAGACCATCCAGCCTGCCAAAAACCCCAGAGCACTGCTTGGTCAAATAACCTGCTTAGAATCACACAGTAAGCAGAGAAAAACTATGGGAATCAAACTCTGGACTACAAGAAACAGCCTGTCAACAGCCTGTCAACAGTTTATGACCTCAATCAACTGCATTAACCGTCAGGTTTCAAACTATCCTCAACACTCATATTATTAATCTTCTTAAAACTCCATATGTAAAGTCATATGCCATTTACTCTAAATCAAGACATATTACTAACCTTAATTTATGTGAAGTTAGAGATATTTAAATAATGATCTTTTAATAACCATATCTGAGTGTTTAAAACATATACATTTTGGGGTGGAGCCAAGATGGCCAACTGAGAGCAGTGCATTTTGAGAGCTCCATAAACTAGTATAATAATATAGGAAAACTGTATTATTTTCAAGTTTAAAATGTCAGAAATCTATAAACTACTAAACTACATAAATATCAATTTTGGTGGAGATATACAAAAATTTTCCTGTCAAGTAACTTGGAGATATATTGAGTCACTGAATATGAACAACTCAAGGAATTCTCATCCAGATGCTGCTTTGAAAAAAAGAACTGCAATTGATGACATCTACCTTACAGGAACTATCTTTGAAGATGGATGGCGTTAAAAATTACTTAGAAAACCTCAAATGAAATTCTCAAAAACAGATTGATACTCTTAAGGAACTATTACAGCAACACCATACAAAAATAACATGTATAGAGACTTCTCTAAATGACATTTAAGGGAGACTCAAAGAGGAAGAATTCCAAAAAGAATTTCTGCTTAAACAGAATACATGGCTGCTTAACAAAATAGATGACTTAGAAAAAAGGCAAAGGAGAAACAACATAAGGATCTCTGGTCTGCCTGAAAACACTGAAGGAGAAAACATTATTTCATTCTTAACAACCTGGATTCCTGAATTTTTAGACTTGAAAGAGAGACTTTCATTTGGAATTGAAAGGGTGCATAGAGCACTGAGGAAACCTGCTTCTACCTCAACAAATACTTCACCTAGATCCATAGTTATAACATTTCTTTCATTTCTGGACAAGGAACTAATATTAAAATCTGCTTGGAGAAAATCACCTTTAAAATACAATCAAAGCCTGATAAGATTTGACAATGATTATTCTTCCCGAATACTAGAACAAAAAAAAAAACAAGTCTGGCCAATAATAAAACCATTGAAACAAAACAACATTAAAGCACAGCTGGCCTTTCCAGCCAAGATAAAAATGATTTTTGCCAATGAGATGAGAACCTTTAATGACTTAGAAGAAGCTACTATATTCATCAAAAACAACAACATAGTGTCTATCCCAGAAGAAATGGAAAGGATGGCCCCTACTCTTAAAAGAATAAAAGAAACAAATCCTTGCACTGATGCTAGAAATAAAAAACAAAAAACTGATTCCAAGATAGCTGTCCCAAAAAATAACTCTTACAACTACATCTCTCAAAGTATCAACTGATATGGTACATCACTTGTCATCTGTTTTTATTTTAAAAAAGGAGGGTTTCTTAAACAACTGAGAAACAGTAATGATTTATTCAGAATGTTCAAAGAATCCAATAATTCTTCACAAAGGTAGGTCAAGATGGGTTACTATTTACATTACATATAAGCCAAACAAAGCAACATATAATAGAAACATAGAAGTTTCTATTTCCCTGCTTGAACCCAATGAATACTTATCTTGTTATTTTTCATTGTTTTTAACTTATAATAATTTAAGTAATTAACTAATTCAACAAGGTACCACTCATCAGAGTTCAGACTCAAATGTAATAAATTAACATCATATATAATAGCAGCAACACTAGAGTGTTTTGGAAAAAAAATACTGTCATGGAGACTAATGCCTTCTTCAGTTAAGGTATGCTTTAGAAATGTCATGTATATCCTGGTTAAATAATAGTAGCAAGCTCTTAGTACAAATGTCATCATTATTCTGTCTAAATATAGTTAATATCAATTATGGCAGGCATCATAGCTTCGAGTGCTGTTTGATCAATCCTGATATGGTGTGCATGAATGCAGCCGTGTCTAGCAGCTAGTACAAATGTCATTATTATTCTGTCTAAACATAGTTAATATCAATTATGGCAGGTATCATAGCTTCGACTACTGTTTCATTAAGCCTGACATGGTGTGTGTGGATGCAGCTGTGTCTGGCAGCTGTTGTATGTTTCCGTTTTCATCTCCGGGTAGCTGTGTGTTGCGGCTTGTGATCGAGGTTTACTGATGCTTGTTTATTAGGAAGAGACATTTGGTGTTTTAGCCTGGATCCAGGGGAAGGGGGTGGATAAAACTGTAATTTGGGATATTTTGGCAGAGAATAGTTTGTTTATACATCTGCTGAGTGAGAGGTGGGAAGTCAGGAAGAATGTGTTATCTCTTGTTGTGGCGGCTTGTTGGGAGGTTTTTTTTTTCTTTGATCTGTTTGCTCTCCTTTCTTTTCCTGGCTGCTGCCTCACTGAAAGGGAGGAAATTTAGGCTTGAAGTTGCAGTGAAGTGAAGCTTTGCTTCAGGTGCATTGTGAGCCTCTGGTATGCAGTACACAGACACACTAACAGAAAGAGATGCTCCCAGGTTGCTAAGGTAACAGAGGCAGAGTGACGATAATGCTTAACCACTCTGAGGAGCCTTCGAGATGATTCTTGGCAATTAAGTTTTTGGTTTAAGAAAAAGATATATAATAAAAGGGCTGTTTTAAACCACATGTACACATATTGATGGCCTCCCAGCACTTTGTTTAGCTTATTAAGTTGATTCTTGATTAAAAAAAAAAAAAAAAACAATAAGCGCAATTTTATATTTAAAATGTATTTTGATCCAAACACATTAAGGACTTACATAACAGTGGAAGTCTGAGTTATTGTGAAAGACTAAGAGCGCTTGGTCTTGTGCAGTACCCTTTGCAGTGGTCTGGGAGGTGAGCTTGCTCGGACGTGTTGGGCATATGGGGATAGCTGATTCTAGGGGTGTTTGGGGTTGTCAGGAAGTGCTAGAGAGTCATCAAATTTCCTTTGTGGAAATATCTGTGGGAATGGAAGGTGTACTGAGTAGTTCACTGGCAGAGTGGCCACTGCATGGAACAGGTTAGTAAAATGGAACAGGACAAATATTGTTATTTTAAGACTAGCCTGGAAACATACCATGTGAACTAGTGAATGGTATTCTGGCAAAACTGGATCGGTATTGTTGCCCATGCTTGAAGTACTGATATGTGTGTATGTAAGGATGGAAATATACTTATAACAAATAAGAAACTAGAAGGGTCTCATAATTTACAGTCTATGGACTATATAAACATGCTTGGAAGGAGCTAATAATAAGAATAAGCATTACAGCTTGTGATCTCTCAAATAACTAAGCAACAGCCAAAAAAAAACCAGACACAATAGTTATGTTTGTTTGTGTCTTTCGGCTTTTCCCGGTTAGGGGACGCCACAGTGGAACTCCGGTCTGCTAATGATTGGTAGTAGATTTTTACGTACCGGGTTACCAGCCCTGACACACAACCTTCAACGAAGGCACGCCCCATTCACTTATGCCTCCACACAGAAGACGCTCTAGCTGAGAATTGAACGGGACAACATCTTGCTATGAGGCGACAACGCTACTGCAGCACCGCCACCGCAGTACAGACACAATAGTTATGTAATGTATGATTTTAGTAAATCTAGACATAAAATATATAATTGTCATATAAGATGAAGCAGTCTGCTGAATTTAGATATTAAAGACAGGATTTAATAACATTGTTTTGTATATAATAACACTACTGTCTTAACTTGTCATAAATGACATACACTGCATTGAACATCAAGGGGAAGCATGATGATTTTCTTATATAAGTAAATATGCATAACAAGTCATGCAATTGCTTCAACTTGAATTGTAGTTTTTGTAACCCATCTTGACCATATATAATACTTAAACAGTTACCAGACTAATTAATGTTTTATACATGACATCAAACTGGCAAAGTTGTTCAAGAGAAACAATAGAAGCCTGAACTTGAAATGTCACAGAATGTAACAATCATATTCTAAACAAATAGTATTAAATTGACAATAGACACTCAGTTTAATAACATGGGCTTGTGTATAATAACACTACTGTTTTAACTTGTCATAAATGACATATACTATATTGAACATCAAGGGGAAGCATGATGATTTTCTCATATAAGTAAATGTGCATAACAAGTCATATAATTGCTTTAACTTGAATTGTGGTTTTGTAACCCATCTTGAGCATACATAATACTTAAGCTGTTACCAAGGTAATTAATGTTTTATACATGGCATCAAAGTTGTTCAAGGGAAACAATAGAAGCCTGAACTAGGAATGTACATAATGTAACAATCTCATTCTGAACAAATAGTATTAAATTGACAATACTCACTCAGTTTAACCTTGCTGATTATACAAAATAGAATGCTGACATTTAAATCTAAAAACTTTCAGTATATGCCATAAAATGTCAATTTATGAATATGGAAAGGGAACTTGTAATCATTAATCACAATAAGTGAATTTGTTGTTTTAACCTATAGTTTCACTCATTTTATAATAAGAAATGACAGATATGAAAATCCTTATGTGTAGGAAATGGGGGGAAGAGGGATGCACTGATAATTAAATTGCACAACTTTTATCAATGTTCACATAAAACAAACTTGATGCTTTAAGTAACGTAGCAACAAACAAAGTGATTACTTAAATGCTGGCAAACAATGAAATATAACTTCTGATATATCCAGTAAAATACATTATATTATATACATTAGGTATAAATATTATTACCATATATTTATATTAAGTAATACGTTTTGAAAGACTTCATCAATAAGGGTGAATATGTTAAATAACTGTGTGCTATAATCTTTTACTGAGGTTTTATATATGATACATCCTACTTTACTATGATTGAATTGCTTGTCATCTATCTTTCATGTAAATATTAATTGCTTATACAATAAGTAGACATTTATATTGCATTAGAATTCTGTCTAATCTACAATAGTACTATATCTGTTCAAAATAATATAAATATTGCTTATTCCTATTTCACATATTCTCCATATGATAATTCAATTTATGTAGCTCAGATGTTCTGGATTGTCAAGGTATGAGTGCTAATCTGATGGACTTAGGTTTATCCATCAGATTAGGAATGAGTTTCATTCCATGGCCAGTGCGGATCTTAGTTTTGTTAACATTTATTAATTTAAATTTATTACAAAAACATTTTTAGTACGCCTGACCAAAACATTACTTTATTGGTAAACACTCAAAGTATAACATTGATAATTTCCTTTAAAAGCTCAAACATATACTTTACAGTTACCAGAGGAAAATATTTAATAGTCAAACCAAAACAAAAAAATACATAGTCTAAATAACTTAAGATGGATTTAACTTTGTTATCTTTAAATACCAATCACTTAAACAATCCTAGCAAGAGATCAAATCTACTGAAATATTTAAAACTGAACAAAGCACAAACTGCCTTCCTTTAAGAAACTCATTTCAAAACAAATGAGAATTACAAATGGAATCCTAAGGAATATATGATATTGGCCCAATCCACTTATAAGACAAAGACAAAAGGGGTAACAATTTTATGGAAAACAAATGTGATTAACCCAGAAATCATTTATAAGTATAAAGTTAAAGAAGGCCTTATGGCATTACTAATAGTTAAAGATAATAAAAGAATATGGACCCTAGGCAATCTATACTGGTTCCTAGGCATTGGAACAGGAACTGAAAAAACACTTGGATTTCATTTCCATTAATTATAAAGGCAACTTATTATTAGGAGGAGATTTTAACTGTATATTTTATATTTCTGAAACTACAAATAAAAGACCACTGTGTACATCTGCTATATCAAAAGCTTTAAACAATTGGCTAGAATCATTTCATTTTGCAGATACTTTCAAATTTAAAGAAGATACATCTTTGTTGTTTTCCCATCGAGATCACAGATTTGGTACCCAAACTTGAATAGATAAAATATTTGCTGCCCATGACTTGCACTCTAAAATCATTCATTTCTCAATCACTCCCTGTCCCTTTTCAGACTACAATCCATTAATACTAAAACTTCAAAATGGGTACAAACCATTAATCTTTAACTCCAGAACTCCAGCATATATAACTAAAATTAAAGAGTTCAACCCTTGGTTATTATCTGAATTATAGTTCTTCTTAGATATTAATTACACCACAGAGAAGAATAAAATAATGATATGGGACTCATTGAAAGCTTACATAAATGGTAAAACCCTAACTTGGTATTAAAAAAAATCAGAGAATGGGATTCTGAATTATTAGATCTACAATCCAAACTATTGTCAGTAAAAGCTAAAAAAAAATCAAAATCATTTGGAGATGAAAAATAAAGTAGAAGTATTAAACAATAAATACAATGAAATTCTAATACATAATACTAGTTTAGCTTTACAAAAACTAAAAATTAATGCCTTGGCCACTTCTGCCAAATATCCACATAATTAATCCACAAGAATCAAAATACAGTCAAAAGCTAATAACATTAAAAGTATCTTCCATGAAAAGACAGGGGGAAATGTCTCAGATATAGGTGACATTCTTGATGCCTATAGAAATCACTATATGGAACATTTCCAAAAAGAAAATAAACATATTGATCAATCAAATATAGATGAAAAATGTTCTGATATAAAAAAATACCAGAAAAATTCAAACTAAATCTGCAAGCACCCATATCCTACAAAGAAATTACAGATACAATAAAAGAGGGTAAAAATAATAAAGCTCCAGCTATAGATGGCATAAGTATGGAAATATATAAACTTTTTCCTTCAAAGATACTATCCCTCTTCCATAAAACTCTATTAGAAATTCAGTCACAAGCTTTAATATCACCCTCTTGGAGATATTCCTTAATCACACCAATCCTAAAGGAAAACAAATCCCGAAACCTCTGTATCACCTATATCATTATTAAATAATGACTATAATATATTTATGACATTATTAATTAACAGAATGAAAATACCTCTCTCCAAAACAATAAGTAATGATCAAACTGGATTTATATATCATAGACACACACATGACAATAGTAAAATGATAATTTCTCTTAGAGATTATGTTAATAAAGAAAATAAAGAAACACTCATAATTGGCTTAAATATAGAGAACAGCTTTGATTCCCCAAATTGTGACTATTTATTCAAAATCCTAATGCTATTTGAATTTCCTGCATCCTTTGTTCATCTCCTAAAGAATATATGTATATATATATATATATATATATATATATATATATATATATATATATATGTATATATATATATATATATATATATATATATATATATATATATATATATATATATATATATAATTTAGTGTATGTCAAGTTAGGTCCTTTTACCTCTGAATCTATACATATAACAAAAGGCACTAAACAAGGATGTCCCATGTCACCAATTCTATTTGTTTTGGTTATTGAAATATTGGCAGATTCAATTCATAATAATATAAAAATCAAAGGAATAGATGTTTATGAACAATGCAATTCTAAAGTAATGTTATTTGCTGATGGCATATTACTAACATTATCTAATATAAAAGAGACATTAGAAGAATTAGATATATTAATTGACAAATTTCACATGACTTCAGGACTCCATTTCAATAAATCAAAATCAATGTTTTTTATTTTTAAATAAAAAAAAGGAACTGCAGATTAAGATGGATCACATCATAGGGAAATAAGAATCTAACTTAAAATATCTAGGAATTGAGTTATGCAAGGATAATACTGAATTAGTCTAAAAAACTACAATAATATCATCAGTACAATTAAAATCTCTGTGGAAAAATGCAACAAAATAATATTAACATTTGAAGATAGACTACAGTTAATAAAAATGGTTTTACTGCCCAAGATCCTATAGATAGCCTTGGCAATACAACTGCTACCAGAAATAAATATATTTAAAGAAACAAATTCATGCCTAATACATTTTTAATGGTTTCCCAAAAGAAACATAATAGCTTTAATACATCATATCAGACCATGGAAACGGGGAGTATTAAACTTTCCTGATATACAAACATGTATAAAAGCATCAATATCAAAAACAATCTCAGATTGGATAAGTCCAAATTATTCTGCAAATTGGAAACAATTACTAACTGTAATATCAATAAATTAATTTGATTTACAACAAATTTCAAATAACAGATAAAAACAATTTGCCATGGCACATATGTATTAGTGTGCAATATAACATAACTAAACCCACTAAGACTCGTATGATTAATTATTACATTGACTCATTTATAAAAAGTATTAATGCAAATATAGATTTAAAAATCTGGTTTGATCCTAACACCATTTATAGTCACAAAGAACTTTCCACATAAAATATATAGAGAAATTATTAATTCCTGGGAACAGAAATTATTTGTTTGCTGGCTCCAATCTATCAAAGAACTAAATGTTTTAGATATGCAAGTAATAAAAACAACATACAAAATTTTACAACAGGACTGGCTACCTTTACAGAGTATTCTGTCATATTCGCAAGATTTAAGTAGAATAATTAACAATTCTTCATTTAAAGAAATACCTAAATTTACAAAATACATATATGAAATCATATATAATGACTTTGACATGGGAAACAGTATTTCAAAATTTTACAAAATATTGATAAACTATAAAACAACACCCAAAACCTCATATTGGAAATGGTTTACTATCAAAATTTTGAACCGAACTCCGTTGACTGCACTTTGTTTAAACACGGAAATTCGAACATGACAATGTCAAACATCAAGCCCCTATCTCGACCCATGTTAAAACCCATTCCTAGTTTGGCTTTTGATGTTTGACATTGCCGTTTTCGAATTTCCGTGTTCGAACAAAGTGCAGTCGATCGAGTTTGGTTCGAAATTTTGATAGTAAACCATTGGAAATATATAACAAAAGGGCACTCAATATAGTTAACTGAAGATATTAAAACAAATATCTTATTATCGATAAAATATACATCCTTTACACAATACTGGAAAGTTTTTAATTGGAAATGCTTGCATAGAGCATTCTTAACCCCAGATAGAATCAGTAAAATTAGTTCTTCCATAAAAGGAATATGTTGAAGATGTGAGCTAGTAAACAATGCAGATTGGAACCATATTTTCTTTGATTGTGTTAAAATTAAGCCATTTTGGAATGGTATTAATATCTTTCTACAAGCTTTATTTAATGAATCATTTTATTTAATTAAGGCTCTTGTATTATTAAATGTGAATGGAGGTCCTCATTTGACTAGGTCAAACATGTATCTAGTATGGACTATACTTGCAATTTCAAGGAAGTGTATAACAAGAAGATGGAATACAAACACAATACCAACTTTGGAAGACTTCTACAACCTACTGAACACCACAGCATTATTGGAAATTAAAATTAAAGAATTAAGAATTTATCCAAAGCCATTTATCAACAACCCTTGGGGAAAAGTCTTATCGTTGATTGACACTATACAATAATTGACCAGACACTCTGATAATGGATTGGACATACTTATAAAGTAACTGTATACATTAAGATCTGTTATACTGTCAGGCTAATGTAAATAATGTACATAGTTATTTAAGATGTTATGTATAAATACTATGGAATTCATTGAAATGTATTTGAAAATAAAAAAAAAATTGAGGAAAAAAATATAAATGTTTTCATTTAGCTAATATATACCAGAAATATAGTTCAGAAAAAAATAATAATTTACTTCAATACATGTCATTAAAATGCTGAGCCTAAAGAAGTAATCTGTAGTTAAATACTAAGGTGTCTGCCTTTGAAAACAGCAGAAATCCAAGTAGAATACTTCTAATCAGCCTAAGTGTTTTCTAATAGTCACATTAGATAACTCCCAGGCTGCCAGTTAAAACACACAAAAAATACTCTTGCAACACATTTAAAATTCAAATAAGACTTTCCTGTCTGTCACAAAAGTTCCTGACAGTGACAATCATATATAAAATACAGTCTTTGTAAAATCAGGTTAATTAATTTAGTTAATCATAAAACTTAATATTGGGAAAGAAGGAGAGATAAAATGAATAACTATGTGAAGAAATTCTGCTACATATGAGTCAGCATTCAAAAACAAATCAGGCTACATCTGTTTGTATAAATTTCTACCACTTCACTCTATGATCTGTTCAAATTTCCAGCAAAACACATCTCCCCAAGTAAAAAAATTATTCTAGATATATTTCAAGACATTAGATGAGCAATCACTCAAATAAAAGAGTATATAAAGCAGGTAAACTCAGTGTATTCTTTTTGTACTCGACTGTATACAAAACAAAAAGTTCTACCCAGGATGTCACTGCTATTCTGCAATAAAGAGTCAGAAAGTGATGTCACTACTTTTATGTTTGTTTGTTTTTTTTTTTTTTGTTTATCTCAACCTTTTAAAACAATCTGAATTGATATTTATTGCTTATGCAAGTGAGGGATCTTGAGTGTAATCTCAGAAAAAATATATTAACAGAAAACTGCCAAAAATAGTGAAAACACATATTACTGAGCTGATATGAATACTGAATATGTAAATTGCTTAAAGCAGTAGTGTGCTGGAGGGAATACTGTATATTAAAAGAAAAAAATGAAAATTACTGTAAATTAGTATATTTCTACATAAATTAATATGCCAGAAATGCTAAGTAAATATGTTCTACACACTGACATATACCTGTTGAATAAAATGTATGCATGTAAATAAAATATGTTAAGACAAGAAAGAAGACTTACAAAGAGCAGAACTTACCATTCAGTGTATAATCTTTTAAAACAAGTTTATTGTTTTTAACATACAAGAGAAATATCATAACAATTTTATACAAGTAATTAAAATAGATATGATTATAACATTCAACAAAATAACCAAAGTATTTACAAAGACATCCACTACAATCAGATCAATTAATTAAACTAAAATACCATGCTATTGAAGTTAAGATTTTTTTAACAAGTTTTGTAAAGTATCCCATACAATATAATAAGATGTTTTTCTAGTAGTTCTTGATTTTATTGTCATCAATTCCATATGGCACACTATAGTCATAACATTTTTAAATTCATTGAACGAAGGAGGTGTATCTGAAATCCAATTTCTGGTTATTATTTTTCTAGCCACTGCTAGAATAGACCATAACAAGGGAAGCTTAACCTTTTTAACACTTTGAGGTACAGGTGTGTTGAATAATATAAGAGATTTAGAAATAATGAAATTATCTGTAAAAAGAGCCTGCAAAAATCATTGATTGACTTCCAATATTCTTTCAATTTTATACAGTCATAAAACATATGAGCCCAGTCAGCATTAATTTCTACATTACATCTTTTACATAGATTATCTTTATTATTTATTTTATTCATCATCAAAGGTGTATAAAAGGATCTATGTAAAAATTTCCATGTAAAAAGTCTCCAGACAATGGAAGACATAGTTTTGTAGGCAGATTCCAATATATATTGTTTATCTTGTTGATTTGGTGGGTCACCATTAATGGAAGTGAAATAATTCCAGTAGGTATCTACACTGTAAAAAGTTTCTTGTCTGATAATTTTATGTATGTATGAAAGCTTACCTTTATCAGAAACTTTATGTTGTAAATTTAATATCAAGTAATCAATCAGTGTTGGAATAGATTCTTTAACTGTTATAGACATTAGATCAATTTTATTAATGAGATGTTGTCTAAAGGTCTGAACTTCTAACCAACAAGTTTCTCTTAGATCAAATTCTTGTTTTAAGAAATCTAGATTTTTAACTTTATTATCAGATAGCAACTGATACCAGTACTTTAGATCATTATCTGTAGCTAAATGTGTTCCTTCAGAAGTGGATGACAAAAGCATACCTCGAGTATACATTATAGGGAATATAATAAAATTCCATTCCTTATATTTAGGATGCATGAATATAAAATTACAATAACTAATAATAATGTTTAATGGGTAACTAACTATATATTTAGGTGTAATAGGTGAAGTACAAAATTCTTTTAGTAACCATAGCATGGAGTTATTTACAATCATATTTTTATGTGTTAAGGAGATTTTCATGAAGTGAATACTAATTAGTTCCCAGTAATCTTTCCATTTTGCAACATATGACTGATCCATTAACAAAGTAATAACTTTTACAATAGAAGAGATAGTATATAAGTTAAAGTCTGGAAAAGAAATACCCCCTTGAGACCAGCTATTAGTATGTTTCTTTAATGCAATCCTAGGTCTATTAGGTGCCCATAGGAAATTTAACATTAGTGCATTTAATTTTTGATAATTATTTTTGTAGGTGGGAGTATTATTGATTGTATTAAGTATAATATCTTGGGGAATATTATCATTTTAATAATTGTAAGTCTCTCTTCCATAGTAAAAAACATATTATTCCAGGTATTGAAAAGATTTTGTATATTAAGAAGACAGGTATTATAATTATTATGTATAATAGATTTAATATCTTTAGTTAATATTATACCTAGATAAGTTATCTGACCTGAATTGGGTACATATTTAGTAAAATCACTAATGAGAACATTTTTTCGTGTATATATATAGGTAGTATTTTAGTTTTTTCTTCATTGAATATTAAACCAGAAATACTTTTAAAATTCATCATTTTATCAAATAGAGACTGCATAGAAGAATTAGATCCTGCTGATGTAATTAGAACATCATCTGCAAAGAGTTGAATTTTAGATATTGTATTTTCATCTATTTCAAATCCCTCTATATCAGTACAATTTCTGATCAGATTAGCCCAAGGCTCCATTATTAAAGTGAATAATAGTGGAGAGAGTGGACACCCTTGTTTTGTACCTTTAAAAATGGGTATTTTTTGTGAGACATATGTTCCTATCTTAATATAAGCCAATGCTCCTTTGTATATATGCTCAATTAGATTTACAAATGCATCTGAGAAGTTTGTGCACTTCAGTAAGGTAAACAAGTAGTCCCAACTTACTGAATCAAATGCTGAACTTATATCGAGACTAATAAGTGTTAAATCTTTCTTTCTCCTATTTGCAAAGTCAATTAATGTTAGAGTTCTCCTTATATTATCAAAAGTATTTCTATTTACAATGAAGCCTGTCTGATCTATATCTATAATACCAGGGATGATTGTCTTCAATCTATCAGCAAAAATACTCATAAACATTTTATAATCAACATTAAGTAATGAAATGGGTCGATATGAAGTACATCTAGTTGGGTCTTTATTAGGTTTTAAAATTGGCGAAATAAATGTGTATTGCCAAGATGGAGGGGTTATTAGCTCATTTTGGGCCAAAATAAAAACCTTATGTATTAATGAGTATGTACTTTTAGAAAGAATTTTATATATCTCTGGTATAATACCATCATTACCTGGCGCTTTGTTTGATTTAAGCTTGTTTATTTGTGAAACTACCTCTGTATATGAAATACTTTTATCCAATAGTTTAATCTGTTGTTTATTAAGTTTTTTATTCATGTTTGTAGTTATAAATTCCTTTATTTTATCTTTAGGTTCCATGTTAATGTTATTATGATTAATTTTGTGAAAGTGATTTCTAAATTCATCTAGTATTTCTGGTAGACTAGAAACATTCTTCTTTTTCCTTAGAGAGAAAATTTCTTTGATATGATTTTGCTTATTCAACCTTTTTGTTTTGTTTTTAAGTCTATGTAAGTATTTGGGGCTTATTGAGTAAGACAAAAACTTGTATTTCTCTAAAGTTATTTTAACTTTATGAGTTAAAATTTCTTTGTATTTCTCATTTAGTTTGTTTATTTCTTCAATGACTTTCTTATCCATAATATTTTCTTTATTATTATGTTTATAAGAGTCTAATTTACTTTGAATATCTAACAATTCCTTATCCCAAGATTTCCTTTTATTATTATACCATCTGATACTTTGTCCATATAGATATGATTTTAAAGCATCCCAAACATAAACAATGGAGACTTCAGGAGTATTATTTATGTCTAGAAAATGTTGTACTTCTGAAAGTATATATTCTTTATAGTCTTTTAGTTGAGTTAAGTATGCTGGTATCCTTTTGATCTGAACATTGTAAGTATTTTTTATCATGAACTCAAAAACAATTGAATTATGATCAGATATAGGACATGAAATGATTTTAGAGTTAATTAATTCTGTTACCATCTGGTTAGAAATAAAGACTCTCCCCGGGATTCATGAAGCTCGGCGCAAGGCCGGCGTAAGGCTTGCGCCGGCAGTGCATTGCATAGCCGGCGCAGTAGCGCCATATGCATATTAATGAGAGTGCACCGTAACCACAGGCATGTGCGTAGTGTACGTGAGCGAGCCCAAGTAGGATGCGTCAGTAGGCGTGTTTAAGCAGGCAGGCGAAGAGCAACCTAACGTGCTGTCTGCCATAGTCCGCCCAGAATAGAAATGGCTGCAGCCATGGCCCGTGCAGAATGAAATGTCCGCAGAGTATGCAACAAAGTACCCGTCCCAACTAAACAGAGAAGCAAATAAAACCCACGCGGCCGAAATGTACCTGTCCAAGGAACAAAGGATACGCGTAATACCGTGTCCGTACAGCAATGTACTGTGAGTGTGCATAGTCAGAGAAGGTGTACAGCAGCATGTCAGCACGCCGCACCGACATAGGAGTAGCGACTAAGGTCACCAACCGTCCCACTTTGCGAGGGCCAGTCCCTGTATTGGCATCGTGTTCGAAATAAAGCATTAAAAGCGGGAAGTGTGCGAAGAGTGTAGGTCATAATGATTTCCGTATTTAATGTAATTGTAGCCTGAATCGGTTATTTCCGTAACTGAAATACCTAAATGTCCCAAGAAACAGAATAAGCTACCAAACTGCCACAACAATAAGCTCATACTTAGGCAAATAAGTGAAGTTCTATGCTATATAGTGACCGTGTATGCGTGTCGGGCTGTGAAGTCAGATGTGACTCCCTGCACATACAGGTGGTCAATGTAGAAGTCCCACAGAACCACGATAGCAATGTGTGTGTTGAATGAAAGGCGACCGACAAACCCTGTCCCCTGATCCCTGGTAGTCACCCCTGTGCTGTGTGGACAGCCACCTATACGTTGTACAGGGTGACCTACTACCCTCGACAGGTATGACTTTGCATTATGTACCAGTTAGCTGTGGGACATGTCCCTGACAGCAGATATGCATATCCGGGAGGCCCCTGCGAAGGATATCTGTGTCAGATGTCCGTCCCAGTATGGCATCTGTTCTGCAAGCATCTACAAACAATGTTACCCATAACACCGCTGTGTGTGCCTGTACCGTGGAAATGTAGATGTATGACAGGGTGCACCCACGGAATGGCACCATGGGACACCACCTGTGACAGGCAGTTGGTCTGACATGCAGCCAGCAACTATGACCATGTGGGTTGTGTCACATAGACAGTTTACAACACATTCTGTGATGTACATGTTCACATCCCAGCCAATGGTTTCATTAACGTTACCTGAGGGCTGTAATGTTATGATGCCCTTTGCCAGGACGAGGTAGGCTGTATGGACTGCAGCACCCCAGCAATGGGCTGGGTGACCGTCCCAAAATGTCAACCATGTCTTAAAGGCATGAACCGCCCTGAACAAGACAAACCGTGTGGGATGCGTATGTATGTCCCCTATGCAGTCATGTACGAACCGCAGTATGATCCCACCCCATGTCTATGCAGATAGGTCTCCTCAGGGTACTGGGACAGTAATAACCAGCCTCAGTGGAGGCATTGGCCCTGTGATGTGGGAATACAGTTGTCATGCGATACAACCTGGGCACCCTACCTGAGGTGAGGCTATAAAGAAATAGCTGTCCTAACTGTGGGTCCTAATCCCAAATGAGATAGTGGAGTACACAGCGGGCTCACCATCTGGTCTCATGGATGCTATTCACACTACCCTGGAGAGAGCATGTCCCACCTGTGTGTCACAGAACATTTGGTGACCACAAACCGCTGGTACAGACATCTCCACATGTGTGGTGGAGGGTGTGGAGATGTCCTCACTGGACCTGTCAGCCTGTATGTCGGCAATGTGTGTATGTTGAGTAAACCCCACCTCTATGTGAACCCAGTCAGAGCATATGTGGTAGTGACCTCACAGGTGTCGAGCATAGCAACTGAAGGTGGTATGATTGTCAGCCAGGTCCATGTAGGTATATCTGTGGAATGTGCCCTGGACAATCCCATGACATTGTGTAACTCTACACATATGATGACCAAGGGTGTCACACCTCACAAGGTGTCTGCTCCACCCTGTAGTAGCCACCTCCTCGTGTTGTACATCATGTGTATGGCTGGGGTACACCACACTGGACGCTTGGCATTGGTACAATGAACCACAGTTGGGTAAGTGAATGCCTGGTACATGCAGTCCTGTAGGTACTGGTAGATGGCAAATGTGATTGATGCAGTGGCTGCTGTACCATTGACCACTGGCTCAGGGTCCTTAAAGGAGACCACAGTACTGCGCAGTAGTGTGTAGTCTGCCTCTGAGCAAGCAATGTGTATGTTAACTGGCAACACTCACAGCAACAGATGCCAAAAGCAGAAGCCAATGTCCAAATAACATAGATCAACTTCTGCATGACAATATGTGTTATCATACATGTATTGACATGTGTCTGCCAATTACAATTGGAAATGCCCGGTAAGACTGGCCTAAAGTTCCCATGATGTACACAGTCTGGGGTGTTGTTCCGATAATAAAGTGGCAATACCTCCCAATCGTGACCTCTGGGTATGGTATGAAAGTGGTTGTTAACCTGCAACAATGGATGTATAGCATTGGTTTCTGGTGTCGGAAGACATGTTTCCTGTAGCACAACACAGTATGGGTAGTCAAGCACACATACACAATTGCTGAACACACAGCATCAGTGAAACCCACTGCTCACAAGGACACAGTCCAACAAGCTCTACACTTTACATATGCACAGTGGTGTCCATTGTAGGACCCAAAAATTGTGGAAAGAACCAAATTATGTCTTATTTCAATGCGTACCTGAACTCATTGTCGTCACAGGTACACATATGCACCGCCAGAGTGTTTAATGTTGCTGATAGCTGTGCATGTAATGCAGCACAGATGCACAGAAATACCCAGGGTACCGGGTCCATACAACTGCATCCACATCACACCTCCGCACACATGACGGATGTGTAATGGGTACTGTCAATTGTTGCAGTCAAGGGATTCTGGGTATGTAGACACTGTGCTCGGTGTTGTTTCATGAGCAATCCTTCCTCCGCCCTGTGGGAGGGATGTGTCTTGTAGCACCTGCCTTACTCCCGCTAATAATGCAAAACATACTCGCGAGAATGCTAAATGTAGGTGTGGAATGTGTACAGCCCTATACTAGTGTCCAGTAGGCAATTGTCATGGATGGACACCCGTATGTCCAGGATGGCACCCACAACTGCAAACCGGGTAAATGACATAGCAGCGGTAAGGCATGACACAGGAAATACACATAGGGACCACAGTTGACATTCCACATACAGAGCCGGACTCGTGCCAACACCGGCGTACAGCACTCAGTCTGCCAGCAACAGACTGAGGAGCACCCGCTACCGTACAGCGGAACAGATGTACGACCTGTGGAACACATACTAATGGCACACACACAACGTCAAGTAGGATATGTAAGCTATGGCATTCCCACCTATGAAGACAACATGGTTAAATGAATGCATAGGTAAGCAACATGTTCCGGTGGTGTTATATTGGAAATACAGTGACGGATATGTCCCATTGGGATGTCTGCGGTTTATATGAAGCAGTTGGTAACCAGCATCTTTGGATGTATGTCAATTGTTCACAGTACTAAATCAGCTGGTTATGTAGCACCATGTGGAATGGGTAGTCAAACAGACATCCGCGATACCTGAACACACAGTATCAGTGAAATCCAATGCTCACAAGGACACAGTCCGTCAAGCTCTACACTTTACATATGCACAGTGGTGTCCATTGTAGGACCCAAAAATTTGTCTAAAGACAGCTCTTCCGCCTTCTTTAATCACCTAACGGAACTCATTGTAGTCACAGGTACACATATGCACCGCAAGCATGTTTAATGTTGCTGATAGCTCTCCATGTAATGCAGCACAGATGCACAGAAATACCCAGGGTACCGGGTCCATAGAACTGCATCCACATCACACTTCCGCACACATGACGGATGTGTAATGGGTACTGGCAATTGTTGCGGTCAAGGGATTCTGGGTATGTAGACTCTGTGCCCGGTGTTGTTTCGCAGGCAATCATTCTACCCGCCCTGTGGGAGGGATTTCTGCGTAGCACCTGCCTTACTCTCCGCTAATAATGCAAACCATACTCCGGAGAATGCTAAATGTAGGTGTGGAATGTGTACAGCCCTATAGTAGTGTCCAGTAGGCAATTGTCATGGATGGACACCCGTATGGCCAGAATGGCACCCACAACTGCAGACACGGGTAAATGACATAGCCGCGGGAAGGCATAACACAGGAAATACACATAGGGACTACAGTTGACATTCCACATACAAAGCAGGACCGTCGTGCCAACACCGGCGTACACAGCACTCAATCTGCCAGCAACAGACTGAGGAGCACCCGCTACCGTACAGCGTAACAGATGTGCGACCTGTGGAACACATACTAATGGCACACACAACGTCAAGTAGGATATGTAAACTATGGCTTTCCCACCTATGAAGACAACATGGTTAAATGAATGCATAGGTAAGCAACATGTTCTGGTGGTGTTATAGTGGAAATACAGTGACGGATATGTCCCATTGGGACGTCTGCGGTTTAAATTGAGTATTTGCTAACCAGCATCGTTGGATGTATGTAATTTGTCCACAGTACTACATCACCTGGTTATGTAGCACCATGTGGAATGGGTAGTCCAACAGACATCCGCGATTCCTGAACACACAGTCTCAGTGAAACCCACTTCTCACAAGGACACAGTCCGACAAGCTCTACACTTTACATATGCACAGTGGTGTCCAATGTAGGACCCAAAATTTGTCTAAAGACAGGAATGCCGCATTCTTTCAACACTTAAGTGAACTCATTGACGTCACAGGTACACATATGCACCGCAAACGTGTTTAATGTTGCTGATAGCTGTCCATGTAATGCAGCACAGATGCACAGAATTACACAGGGTACCGGGTCCATAGCACTGCATCCACATCACACTTCCGCACACAGGACGGATGTGTAATGGGTACTGTCAATTGTCGCGGTCAAGGGATTCTGGGTATGTAGACTCTGTGCTCGGTGTTGTTTCGCAGGCAATCCTTCCTCCCGCCCTGTGGGAGGGATGTGTGCGTAGCACCTGCCTTACTCCCCACTAATAATGCAAAACATACTCCGGAGAATGCTAAATGTAGGTGTGGAATGTGTACAGCCCTATACTAGTGTCCAGTAGGCAATTGTCATGGATGGACACCCGTATGGCCAGGATGGCACCCACAACTGCAAACCCGGGTAAATGACATAGCCCGGTAAGGCATGACACAGGAAATACACATAGGGACCACAGTTGACATTCCACATACCGAGCCGGACTCTCGTGCCAACACCGGCGTACACAGCACTCAATCTGCCAGCAACAGACTGAGGAGCACCCGCTACCATACAGCGGAACAGATGTGCGACCTGTGGAACACATACTAATGGCACACACACAACGTCACGTAGGATGTGTAAACTATGGCATTCCCACCTACGAAGACAACATGGTTACATGAATGCATAGGTAAGCAACATGTTCTGGTGGTGTTATATTGGAAATATAGTGACGGATATGTCCCATTGGGATGTCTGAGGTTTATATGAAGCAGTTGGTAACCACCATCTTTGGATGTATGTCATTTGTTCACAGTACTAACGCAGCGGTTATGTAGCACCATGTGGAATGGGTAGTCAAACAGACATCCGCGATTGGGAACATACACCAGCAGTGAAAAGCACTGGGCAGGTGGACACAGTCCAGCAACATCTAACTTGACAAATGCACATCGGTGTCCATTGTAGGACCCAAAAATTCTGTTCAGAGCATGCCTGCTAGCTTCCTGCATTACTCATGTGATCTAATTGTCGTCACCACGTCACAGGTACACATAGGCATGCAAGCGTGTTCAATGTTGATGATAGCTGTCCATGAACTGCAGCACACATGCACAGAAATACCCAGGGTATCGGGTCCATACAGCTGCGTCCACATCACACTGCAGCACACATGAAGGATGTGTAATGGGTACTGTCCACTGTTGCAGTCAAGGGAGTCTGGGTATGTAGAATCAGGCCTCAGTGTTGTTTCGCAGGCAATCCTTTGTCCGCCCGTGGGAGGGACGTGTGGTAGCACATGCGTCACTCTCCGCTAATAATGCACACCATACTCCGGGGAATGCAAAATGCAGGTGTGAAATGTGTACAGCCCCATACCAGTGTATAGTAGGCAATTCACATGGATGGACAAGCGTATGACTAAGATGGCACACATAAATGCAAACCCGGTGGAATTACACTGCCGTAGTAAAGCATTACACAACTCATACACATAGGGACTACAGTTGACATTCTCCATACAAGAAACACAGACAACCAGCCGATGAAGTCCAAAGCAAAGACGAGGTACTGTAGGGACCGTCAGTGACCAACCAGAGCACACCAAGAATTAAAGGCAGTCACCATAGTGTATTGGAGCACACTGTCTGCTTCATAAGCAGACTTATTCAGACTACATACAATGTAGTCCAACCTACTAAATTTACAAGCATTAATTGGTTGGTACATTAGATGTGCTAGGTACTAATTACATGCCTTAAAGGCAGACAAGCGAACAAACCTTACTTGGGTTACACATCCCACACAGTGAGGACAACAGACATTGCTCGAACGGTACAGTATTCATCGGAAAATGGAAATATATGTACATATATGAAACATGAACCAACATAAAATGTTTTCCAAATGTCTGACTGTGTAAGCTACATGTATATGTCCTACGGATTGTGCCAATATATTAACAGAACTGCAGACACCTAGTAATATGAATGAACCATAATATATACACATAAACCGTATGAATATGAGTACTGTAAAATAGACCAACGAAATGTAAAGATTCACAATGTGCTAATGTAACATTCATTTACAAGGTTACAGAAAGAAATCAATGCAGACATCCATGTGTAAATACTAACAGAAGGCCAGCGAGGTGCTTGCCCTCACATGTACTGGGATGTCGCTCCACAGCATAGTGAGTGTCTGGGTGATGAATCCGTCCCAACAACACGTTCGATTAATGACAGTGTCAAGGTGTACGTCAGCTGCCCTTGTGGTTCTGAGGATCTACCTTATTTACGTGAAGCATAGTCATCAGATCTGGGTTCGACCTAGCCGTGCATGCCAGGCACGGGTCACCTCTGGGCAAGTGGTATGCAACTGTATACAGCTGGAATCCTTTCAGTCGGTCAGTATAACACATATACCTGAGACCCTGCATCCGTTTGTCGAAGAACTGTTGGTGCCTTTCCAGCTGCTGCAGGTGTTGGGTCAGATACATTCTGAACGGGGCATTGTACCCAATCATAGGTCTATTGAGTGATGAGTACAAGGGGACAATGACCTCCCTTGATCTAGATGTGAATCCCTTCATGATGATGTGGCCAATGTGGAAGGTCTACCCAACTATGTTAGCAACATGTGTGTCTAACGAACGGTTAACAACAACACGTGTCCCCAGATCACTGGTAACCCCTCCGTGTTCAGTGGACTGCCACCTATATGGTAGCTCGGGGTAACCTTGTTCATCCCGAAGGGTATGCCTATGCATTTCCTGGCATTTAGCTGTAGGACATGTCTCTGGTACCACTTATCCACATCTGTGAGGCACTCCTGAAGGATATCTGTGTCAGATGTGTGTCTGACCTTGGCATCCGGTTTGCAGTCGTATGCAAACATTGTCACCCATAACCCACTGTGTGTGCGTGTACATTGGAAACGTAGATGCTGGAAATAGTGGACCCAGGACTGAGCCCCATGGGACACCACCTGTGACTGGCTGTGAGTATGACATGGCGCCAGCAACTATGGCCATGTGTGTTCTGTGACCTAGCCCGTTTGCAACCCATAGGGCGATGTATGGACTTACATTCAAGATGACGGGTTTATCAAGTATACCCGAGGGCCGTATTGTGTCGACGGCCTCTGCCGGGTTGAGGTAGGCTGTATGGACTGGTTTACCCTCAGCAATGGCCTTGGTGACTGATTCTACAAAGTGAAACACGTGTAAAGGGCATGATCTGACTATGACCAAGCTAAACTGGGTTGTATCCAAAGTATGCGGGTCCCCTATGTCCTCATCTATGTGTCCCATTATGATCCATCTCCATGGCTTTGCAGATAAGGCTTGTCAAACTAATGGTATGGTAATACCCAGGGTCAGTGGAGGCACCATCTATGTGGAGTGTGACTACAGTCGCCCTGTGCTACTACTCAGGTACGTATCCTGAGGTGAGGCTAGGATTACACAGCTGTCCGACGTGTGGGTTAAATTCCCATAGAGTTCCCGGAGTGCACAGCTGGGACACCATGTGGACCCATGGATGTTGTGTTAACTGCCTTGGGCCTGGATGTGGGTAATGCTGGACATACCAACGGCAGACGTGCCACGTTCCCGAGTCCGATGCCCAAGGGACCACACACATAGCCGGCCTTAGGCATAGGCCAAGTAGGTAGCCGTCTAGGGTGTTGCTATATACGGGGCACCTTTCCAGACTCTATTTGGTGTAGGTAGACCAGGAGGGGGGTAGCGGGTGACGTATCGGTGGCAACCTCTGCCTAGGTCACCACTTACCCTAAGGCCACTCTTCTCGTGGGTAATACAGCAGTACCCACACCTAGACGTGGGTCATCGCTAGGGTCATTGCTAGTATGGCACATCATCTACGTAAGGAAGGAAACCATATATCCCCAGACATAATGGCACAGCATAATGCCTGTTCGCCGCCAAAGGCAGACATACGTCACCCGCGTCGGTGCGGACGTACTGCGCGAGATGTCCGTTAACAATGCCGACAATGTGTCGCTTTGTGAAACAAACTCCACAGAGACATTCAATAATAGACAACGACGGACAACCCGATGTCCTCGTGTCTGAGCTGTTCAACCTGTTACGCCATGTTAAATGTGTGTAGCACAGCGAACCGGGCCAAAAAGCAACCGACATGGCTGTGGCTCAGTGAACCGGGTCACGCAATGTTAAACCCTTGTAATATTGCGACACAGCCCATACATACGGAGGGTTAGTAATGGCAGTAGGTTAGTTCGATCAGACCGTGTGCAATTAGTATAACGAGATCTACAACGGATACACCGGACATTCGGCGCACGGTTAAGACTAATTGGGGGCGTGACATAGTACCATGGACACGGACAAAACGCGTGCCATGTGACTCATCTAACATTCAGACAGGGTCAGGGCGGTCCCGTACAGTGGGCGGACAAGACCAAACCCAAAGCACCACAGCAACACCCTGACAATCAAGGCCTGTATGCATATGGGATATAAGCAGCTGTCATCTGAACAGCCCTGTGGTGACGACATATGCATCCTGGGCCATGAGCGAGGGGAATTAGGAATGTTCAACATGCAGTACTGCACCTTTCCCAGCAGGGGAATGGATGCCTGTGACGGCGTGTGTGCGGGGGTGATATGTAAATGTACATAGGTACCACGGGTATGCATATTAATGACAACGAACAGCTAACGTGCACTGGTCACAGTAAGTCAAAGCGTGACTGCAGTCACGTTGGAATCATGACTATAGAACATATAGATGTTGCGGTATGCGTAAAGCGTCCATGCTGCAAAGACCGTTACATATATAAAGCTGTAAGTGCTTTCTGCACACGTCCGTCAACCGGATCAGACATATGTTACCGGAATAGTCACAAACGCATAAAACACGTAACCACACAGACACTGTAAACATATATAAGCGGAATACGGATATGCATGTGCTGCGGCGTAACACAATCCGGACATGCGAGTGTACGTGTGCGTGTGTGATCCAGTGGAACCAGGGAAGACGTTTACATTCATAATTGTGAAATATATGCTTAAATAGTACCTATTGATTCCATGCTTTGTTATCGTAATGCTACTAATATACACATCGATATACAATAACCTGATCAACACACTACATCCTAAGGTGCACTCTCACCAATTATCAACTATGTGTCCGGATACTGATTGTATTTACCAATATTGTAGATATATTAACACATTGTTGCCGTATTATTATTGTTTCCATGAAGTAAGGCATGCAACACTGATATGTATATGTCACGTTATAATCAAGACTTGGAGCACTGTCCACCTAACTATGAGCAGGTTTATTGATTAATTCGCTTTAAACCCGACCCTGAAGGAAGTGAATTAGGGGCGGCTATGTCATGACATCCGTACTCGGCGGTGCCCCATGTTAGTAGTTGAGACAGCTCAGTATCCTTTCACTGTGGAGTCTCATTTGACAGTGTCTGTTTCAGCCGATATATGTTCCATAATGTCGTTTATGAAGATGGGCAGGGCCTTAGGTTTGCTGTATTTCGCATACTAGCGTGGATATAGATAGGCCATGTCATACAAGCGATGGGTAGTCAAGCAGACATCCACGACTGGGGAACATACAGCGGCAGTCAATACCACTGGCCAGATGGGAACAGTCAAACACGTTCTACACTTTACAAATGCACATCGGTGTCCATTGTAGGACTCCAAAAATTCTGACTGTTTTGCCAGTATGCCAGAAAAAGCCAATCGGTACATACCGTGACTACGGCACCGCTAGACATATGCACCACCAGCGTGTTTAACGTTGGGGACAACTGTCCATGAAATGCAGGACATATGAACAGAAATCCCCAGATTGTCGTGTCCATAGAAGTGCGTCCACATCCCAGTCCGCACACATGAAGGATGTGTAATGGGTACCGTGGAGGGTTGCAGCCATGGGATCCTGGGTATGCAAATATGGGGCTCGGTGTTGTTTGGCAGATAATCCGTTGTCACGCCCCGTGGGAGGATGCGGGTATAGCGTGCCTTACCCCCCACTAATGATGCAAAGCACCCACCGGATAATCGTAAAAGCAGGTGTGGGTGTTGTACAGCCCTATATCAGTGTCCAGTAGGCAATTCCCATGGATGGACAAGTGAGATGGCACCTATAACTGGAAACCTGATGGAATTACACAGCTGCAGTAAGGCATAACACAGGAAATACAGATAGGGACTACAGTAGACACTCCCCATACAAAGACAGACTGCCGTGCGAATACGGCGTACATGGCACTGGATCTGCCATCAACAACATGAGGATCACTCGCTTCCATACTGCGGAACAAATGGGCGACCTGTGGAACATATACTAATGGCACACAAACAACTTCAACTAGGAAGGTCATAGGATGTTTCAACACTGGCGTTCCGCATATAACGAACATCCTTAAATGAATAAATAGGGTATACATGTTCCGGCTGTGTTATATTGACAATACAGTGGCGACGTCCTACTGGGCCTTTTGAGGATTACTTAAAGCAGTTGCCAACCTGCAGCATGACATCATTACCATTTGGGTTAATCGTAGTAGGACACGGGTTTCGTAGCACAACATAATATGTGTAGTCAAACACACATCAGCGATTGGGAACATACAGCAGCGGTCACAACCACTGGCCAGATGGACACAGTCCAACATGTTCTACATTTTACATATGCACATTTGTGTCCATTGTAGGACCCAAAAATTTCTCCTTTGCGAGGAGACCCAGATGAACTACAGCCGTGACTACGCAGCAGCAGAAATGCACCGCCAGCGTGTTCAAGGTTGATGACACCTGTCCATGAAATGAGGGACATATGCACAGACATCCACAGATTGTCGAGTCCACACATGTTCCACATCCCATTCCCGCACACATGGAGGATTTGCAATGGCTACTGTCGAGGGTTGCAGCCATGGCATCTTGGGTATGCAGAAATGGGTGTCGGAGATGATTGGCAGAGGATCCATTGTCCGCCCGTGGGAGGATGTGGGTACAGAACATGGCTTACCCCACCAATAATGGCAATCATCCACGGAGAATGCAACATGCAGGTGTGAAATGGGTACAGCCATACACCAGTGTCCAGTAGGCATTTCCCAAGGCTGGACAAACGTACGGACAAGATGGCACCCAGAATAGCAAACCTGGTGAAATAACACAGCTGTAGCAAGGCATAACACAGGAAATAAAGCTGGAAACAACAGTAGACACACTCCATAGACATCCATCCAGCCGTGCGAATCCCGGCTTACACAGCAACCAAGCTGCCAGGAAGTGTATGGGGATCACCCGCTTCCCACTCCAGCGGAACATACGAGGCGGCCTGTGGAACACATATTAATGGCACTCAACAACGTCAACTAGGAAGGTCATAGCATGCTTAAAGTATGGCGTTCCCACTCATAAAGAACATCCTGTCATGAATAAATAGGTTCTACATGTACGGCTGTGTTATTATGGCAATACAGTGGCGGATAGTTCACAATGGGACCTCTGAGGATTACTTAAAGCAGTTGCCAACCTGCAGGACTACAGTAACACCATATGGGTTAATTGTGGAAGGACACGGGTTCCGTAGCACTACATAACATGGGTAGGCAAACAGACATCCGCGACTGGGGAACATACGGCAGTCAAAACCACTGGCGAATGGACCGCGGTCCAACATGTTCTACACTTTACATATGCACATCGGTGTCCATAGTAGGACCACATATTTGTCCATAGGTGTTGGCGACAGGCTGCTATCGTCGCGAACCAGAAGAAGTGACAGCCGTGACTACGGCACAGGTAGATATGGGCACCACAAGCGTGTACAAGGGTGATGACAAGTGTCCATGAAATGCAGGACATATGAATAGGACTCCCCAGCTCGTCGTGTCAATAGGCGTGCGTTCACATCCCATTCCACACATGAAGGATGTGCAATGGGTACTGTCGAGTGTTGCAGACATGGGATCGTGGGTATGCAAAAATGGGTCTCGGTGTGGATTGGCAGATGATTCGTTGTCCCGCCCCGTGTGAGGGACGTGGGCATGGCATATCGTTACTCCGCACTAATAATGGCAATCATCCCGGAAAATGCAGAATGCAGCTGTGTAATGTGTACAGCCCTATACTAGTGTCCAGTAGGCAGTTCCCATAGATGGACAAACGTCTGCCAAGATGGCACCCATAGCTGCAAACCTGGGGGAATCCCACAGCTGTTACAAGGCATAACCCAGGAAATACAGATAGGGACTACAGTAGACACTCCCCATACAAAGCCAGACCGCTGGGCAGATGCGAAGTATCACGGCACTTAATCCGCCAGCACATTAATGGGGATCGCGCGGCTTCCATACAGCAGAACAGATGGGTGACCTGTAGAACCATACCAATGGCACAATATCAACGTCAGCTGGGAAAGACATACGATGGTCGAACCATGGCGTTCCCACCAATGAAAGACATCCTTCAGTGGATTAATAGGATTGATGTCAATTGACCATGGAAAACACCTGCTCAACAATAAAGACCGCTGGCACCCTATGGCCACAAACCATGTCACACATAGGTAGATGGAACAGTCAACGTAAACATTTTAGGTAGCGGCAGGTCACATGGTATCAAAGGTTCTTCATAGACATGTATGCTATCACCCGTAGGCCCGTGACGTACACATAACATGGGAGCATCCAGGCTTTAAGTATCCACCCGTACACTTCCATTTGTCACTTTCTATCACGAACAATGAACATGTAGCCACAGCATAGAAAGCACAGACGCACTGCTAACGACACACGCGTTTGTCAACAATTCAGAAGGCATCCTATGAACACCGTATTACATGATATTGTACTATGCCGACCCCTCAACAATCAGAGACCTAACAATGTATATGGAAGATATGCATAGCATATCACTGTAATACAATGGTACAGAACTGACAGAGTAGACAAATGTATGTTAACCTACATCTGCATCTACACTACATTCCCGTTACGGTGTTTGCTCCACCTGCTTCACAAAGGATGCCTCAACAGTTATCCATCGGTCAGCCCTGGTGTGTGGCCAAACCTCCACCTACTAATCTATCTACATACGCATTCTTCAGCATAGCTGTGGAGGTCCCTCCTGTGGTGTAATACCCTAGACGTCGTAAAACACCGACTGTAGGCGTGTGCCTTGTGATGTGCCCATAGCCGGCCGTAGGCATACGCCAATCCTGCGGCTGCCCAGGCCGCTGCCCTAGTAGGGCCACCTGTCTAGTAGGCGTGTCACGTAGGTATATCAAGATGGGTGCACCATGTGTTGTGCTGGCGTGTGCCATGTAGCCCCACAGCCTAGGGCACCGGACTATCTAAGGCAGCTGCGTGCAGGGGTAGTACAGTCTGCAGGTATGTGCAGACGTGCACATGTGACAGCGGGCCACAAGGATACCGATAGTGGCGACAGCTGCACACATGGCTATAGTGGGACACACACACGGCCATGCATACAGCACACATAGACATACACACACCATAAATAGGCAAGTACACACAAGGTGTATGTCATGTATGGGTAAAGTGTAAGGACAGCAAGGATAGCTGTCTGCCATGTAATCCAGCGATGTCTATGAGGTGTTCTGGAATACGGACAGTGCATGGACAATGTGTGGATATGCAAAGTACCACAGTTATATGTGTCAGCCGTGCAAATATCGATACATTGGGAAGACGGCTGTCCATGGGAGAGCAGCGGTACGGCCACAACATAGGTACATAGATATACAAAGAAAGAGGTACACACGAGCACATCCGGCAGGCCCGTGAGTGTAATGTACACAGCAGCAACCCACAACACCATAGTAGGGTACACGTGGAGAACACGCTACGGAGGTCGCCGACCAGAAGAAGCACACAAGCAGTACACGATCTGCGTCCCACCATCCACAAACACAAGGATGGCGCCAGGATATGGGTGTTACGCGTAAACCTCAAAGCCATACCGTATGAACCCATGCAGCTGGGAGCATGGACACACACACATGTGGCACGCATGGTGATTGACCACACCCCCACATACCCAACCGCACAAACGTACAACACAGGTATGGTATGCGCTACGTGGACCACCGAGCACACCACCAGCAGAGGCACATGTACAGGTGGGTGACAACAACCGTACAGGAATGGCCGCTGGTAGGCAAGGTATGTGTTGCGAAGCGTCTAAAAGCATGTACATCCGCAGAGGCAGCTGCAAAAACACACACACAGAAACACACGCAAGGGCCGGGAGTCGAACCTGCGCCTATCTACATGAACTCACTACAGTATGAAGCATTTACAGAGCAGCTACCGAGTTTACTGAGCACAAGCTGTCAGAGGCATACTTCTAGGCTGGTGACATCACCGCCAAAACAATAGCTGGCAATAGGCAAGGCATGTGTTGCGAAGCGTATAATAGCATGTGTATTCGCAGAGGCAGCAGGAAACACAGACACACACACACACACACGGAAGGGGCGAGTCGAACCTCGCCTATCTACATGAACTCACTACAGTATGAAGCATTTACAGAGCGCGCTACCGAGTTTACTGAGCACAGGCGCTGTCAGAGGCATACTTCTAGGCTGGTGACATCACCCGCCAAAACAATAGCTGGCAATAGGCAAGGTATGTGTTGCGGTATAATAGTATGTGTATCCGCAGAGGCAGCTGGAAACACACACACACACACACGGAAGGGCGGGAGTTGAACCTACGCCTAGTTACATGAACTCACTACAGTATGAAGCATTTACAGAGCAGCTACCGAGTTTGCTAAACAGAGCGCTGTCACAGGCATACTTGTAGGCTGCTGACATCACCAGAAGACAATAGTTGGCAATAGCCAAGGCATGTGTTGCGGGCTGGAAACACACACACACAGAACACACCACGGAAGGGCCGAGTCGAACCTACGCCTATCTACATGAACTCACTACAATATGAAGCATTTACAGAACGCTGCGAGTTTGCTAAACAGGCGCTGTCACAGGCATACTTGTAGGCTGCTGACATCACCCATAAGACAATAGTTGGCAATAGCCAAGGCATGTGCGGGCGTCTAAAAGCATAATCAGTCGCAGAGACAGCTGGAAACACACACACACACACGGAAGGGCGGGTACGAACCCACGACTATCTACATGAACACACTACTGTATGAAGCATTTACAGAACGCTGCTACGAGTTTGCTAAACAGAGAACGCTGTCACAGGCATACTTGTAGGCTGCTGGCGTCAGCAAATAAGACAATAGGTGGCAATAGCCACGGCATGTGTTAATGGAGCGTCTAAAAGCATATTCAGTCGCAGACGCGGCTGGAAACACACACACACACACAGAGACACACACACACGGGAGGGCCGGGAGTCGAACCTACGCCTATCTACATGAACTCACTACAGTATGAAGCATTTACAGAGCAGCTACCGAGTTTGCTAAACAGAGCGCTGTCACAGGCATACTTGTAGGCTGACATCACCATAGACAATAGTTGGCAATAGCCAAGGCATGTGTTGCGGGCGTCTAAAAGCATAATCAGTCGCAGAGACAGCTGGAAACACACACACACACACACACACGGAAGGGGCGAGTGCGAACCCACGACTATCTACATGAACACACTACTGTATGAAGCATTTACAGAGCAGCTACCGAGTTTGCTAAACAGAGCGCTGTCACAGGCATACTTGTAGGCTGCTGGCGTCAGCCGCCAAGACAATAGGTGGCAATAGCCACGGCATGTGTTGCGGGGCGTCTAAAAGCATATTCAGTCGCAGGCGCGGCTGGAAACACACACACACACAGAGACACACACACACACACACCGGAAGGGCGAGTCGAACCTCGCCTATCTACATGAACTCACTACAGTATGAAGCATTTACAGAACAGCTACGAGTTTGCTAAACAGAGCGCTGTCACAGGCACACTTGTAGGCAGCTGACATCACCATAAGACAATAGTTGGCAATAGCCAAGGCATGTGTTGCGGAGCGTCTAAAAGCATAATCAGTCGCAGAGACAGCTGGAAACACACACACACATGGAAGGGACGGGGTACGAACCCACGACTATCTACATGAACACACTACTGTATGAAGCATTTACAGAATGCGCTACCGAGTTTGCTAAACAGAACGCTGTCACAGGCATACTTGTAGGCTGCTGACGTCAGCATAAGACAATAGGTGGCAATAGCCGCGGCATGTGTTAGCGGGCGTCTAAAAGCATATTCAGTCGCAGGCGCTGGAAACACACACACACAGAGACACACACACACACACACACGGAAGGGCGAGTCGAACCCTCGCCTATCTACATGAACTCACTACCATATGAAGCATTTACAGAGCAGCTACCGAGTTTGCTAAACAGAGCGCTGTCACAGGCATACTTGTAGGCTGCTGACATCACCCGCCAAGACAATAGTTGGCAATAGCCAAGGCATGTGTTGCGGGCGTCTAAAAGCATAATCAGTCGCAGAGACAGCTGGAAACACACACACACGGAAGGGCGAGTGAACCCACGACTATCTACATGAACACACTACTGTATGAAGCATTTACAGAGCAGCTACGAGTTTGCTAAACAGAACGCTGTCACAGGCATACTTGTAGGCTGCTGGCGTCAGCCGCAAGACAATAGGTGGCAATAGCCCGCGGCATGTGTTCGCGGGCGTCTAAAAGCATATTCAGTCGCAGGCGCAGCTGGAAACACACACACAGAGACACACACACACACACACACACACACGGAAGGGCCGGAGTCGAACCTCGCCTATCTACATGAACTCACTACAGTATGAAGCATTTACAGAACGCGCTACAGGTTTGCTAAACAGAGCTGTCACAGGCATACTTGTAGGCTGCTGACATCACCATAAGACAATAGTTGGCAATAGCCAAGGCATGTGTTATGGAGCGTCTAAAAGCATAATCAGTCGCAGAGACAGCTGGAAACACACACACACGGAAGGGGCGAGTGAACCCACGACTATCTACATGAACACACTACTGTATGAAGCATTTACAGAACGCGCTACCGAGTTTGCTAAACAGAACGCTGTCACAGGCATACTTGTAGGCTGCTGTCGTCAGCCAAGACAATAGGTGGCAATAGCCACGGCATGTGTTGCGGAGCGTCTAAAAGCATATTCAGTCGCAGCTGGAAACACACACACACAGAGACACACACACACACACACACACACACGGAAGGGCCGGGAGTCGAACCTACGCCTATCTACATGAACTCACTACAGTATGAAGCATTTACAGAACGCGCTACCGAGTTTGCTAAACAGAGCGCTGTCACAGGCATACTTGTAGGCTGCTGACATCACCCGCAAGACAATAGTTGGCAATAGCCAAGGCATGTGTTGCGGAGCGTCTAAAAGCATAATCAGTCGCAGAGACAGCTGGAAACACACACACACACACGGAAGGGACGGGGTACGAACCCACGACTATCTACATGAACACACTACTGTATGAAGCATTTACAGAACGCGCAGCTACCGAGTTTGCTAAACAGAGCGCTGTCACAGGCATACTTGTAGGCTGCTGACGTCAGCCGCAAGACAATAGGTGGCAATAGCCAAGGCATGTGTTGCGGAGCGTCTAAAAGCATATTCAGTCGCAGACGCAGCTGGAAACACACACACACAGAGACACACACACACACACGGAAAGGACGGGGGACGAACCTACGCCTATCTACATGAACACACTACAGTATGAAGCATTTACAGAACGCTACGAGTTTACTGAGCAGAGCGCTGTCAGGAGGCATACCCCGTGAGTGGTATCATTTGCAAAGGCAATCGCCCGGCTGGTGTTGGGACAGAGTGCGATCACGCAGTCTGTTACCATCCCAAAGGTCGCCGTACACTAACACGTTAGTGCTGCAGTCCAGAATAACAAGTAACTACTGATCAGTACATCACTGCATACTGGGCATGCTCAGACACTTAGACTCGGCACAGGGCAGACATGCATACACATGTTGCGACGGCATGGGTGGCGTAATGTGGACCGTCATGTGTGTCCAGCCACACAACAGAAACCTGGCCATGCCACAGACGTGGCTGCGTAGGGATAGAGGCATGCACCGGTATTACTGCAGACGGCGGTGTGCACTGTGCTGTGTCTATCTACACAGCTGCCTACTGGGCATGCTCAGACACTTAGAGTCGGCACAGATCAGACATGCATACACATGGTGCGACGGCATGGGTGGCGGAATGCGGACCATCCTGTGTTTCCGCCACAACAGTAACCCGGTCATGCCACAGACGTTGTTGTTGCTGCGGGGAATATGTAGGTGCAATTAACCATGTGTAGGACTGGCCTACAGTTTGTTGCATGCTACAGACAACCCTCACAAACACAGGATACCTTCACAGATGTCCTGAGGACACTGGTGAGTGGGCATGGTCACAACAGCACCGTTTGGGTGACATGAACCACCCATACATAGCCTGGGAACATTACCCATGGCACAACACAGTACGCCAGCAGTCCCAGGTGTTCACACACCTGGCCACTGTTAAACAGCCATGCACCATACATACCAGGGGGGGGGATGTCTGACAGTTCTGCCCATCATGCATGGTGAGGATATGCCCCACACAGGATGTACAGCCCTCAATGGTGATGCAAGACCGTATAGTGGATCCACTGGTCATCCACTCACTGTAACCAACACCAGCATGGGGGACCTCAGTGATGACCTCTCCACAGGAAACCACACACATCATATGACCAGTGTGGTACCCTACATGTCCTCCATGCCAATGTTGAACAGAGGCCAGACCGAAAAACGCCTACCGAATGCCTTCCACGACCACCCACATGCATGTCTGCGACAGGCAAACATGATGACATCAGGCCCTTGTCCACCACAGGTAGGCACATGGTGTGGTGGACCGCAGCCACTGACTACCTGTACATCAACAGTTGGAGCTACTACATGGCAGGGCAATGACAGTACCAGGGAAACCATCACCCATTCATACCGGCGTCACCATACGGCCCCACATACCAACATCCAGGTCCGCTCGTGGGAGTGGTACTGCAGAGGGCACATGAGACAACCACAGGGCCTTCCCTAACTGTGGTAAGGACATGGTTAGGGGCACACAGACCTGCATGGAAATGGTCCAGAATGGTACAACAGTCACTGCACCCACAGACATTGTCTGCATACCACAGGACATGTTCCATGCATACATCCCCAACAGGGAACATATCCATCCCACCAGAGTGTATCCTCCCAAACATGTCATATGGCCTGGGGTGATCCCATATCTCTATGGCGTTTGACACGCCAGCAATGGGCACCGATGGTTTCCCTGGCTGTGTGCTACCCATCCTCTTTAAGGCCCTCGGCCCACACATGCGGCCACTGTGTCATGTTAGCCTTACTATGGCCTATGTCGCCAATGGATGCCATATGGCATCTGTGGTCCCACTATGCCAGGGTAGTGCTCCTATGGACTGTCAACAGCCACACCCTATACGCTTGACAAGTGTTGTCTGCAAAGCTGTGTGGAGGTCCATACAGGTGGTCATGGTTACAGATAGCGGTGTACAGCCAATGCCGAACATACCCACAACTACATAGTCAGGGCGGATCCTGCCTCCCGAACCTGCTCGTCCAGTCTGGAGTGTTCACCAAGGCCATTGATGGGGATGTGTGGGTTTGCACACAGTACCATGACCTGGTGGGAGCGTTCAGAGCACACTACACATGGGACCCATGTAAAGGCTCGCCAGCATACATGTGGGGACATATGTCACCCGATGCTTCTCACACAGGTTGGAGGTCACACCACACAGGGTTGGTGCTGAAGGTGCTTTGTCACACTCATATCTGGACCCAGTGGAGGCCCACAGGGCTCACTCCTGTGCACCCTGCCATATGGCATCCGACCTTCCAATGTGCATGCAATCATAGGGATTGTAGCAGACAAGGTATGCAGATGACTACGCACCGCCGATATACCCAGCACCCCATGTTACGTACATCCACCTAGGCGTCATAGACATGGCTGACTGGTGCCAGAGCCATGGCCTGCTACCAGATGCCAGAGAAGGTGCAGCCCTACCCAGTGTGAAGAACATGTTAGTCCCAATGTCACATGTAGGTGGTACGCCATTAAAGGTGGTGGACATGTTCAGGGTGATGGCTACCACACCTGTTGGCAACCTCTGTCAACACACACAATGGCAATGTGGGTGTGAAGACATTCCATTGTGGCCTCCTGGTCTGGATGGAATGGCAACCACATCAGGGTGTTCATTGTACCCCTGTACACATCACACAGCAGTGCAATGACTGTGTACAATGGCACATGTGGCCTGTAGCTAACCTGACGCCTGCAGCACTCGGAAGGACCGCAAACGTTCCACAAGACGGGGATGACGGTGCAGGGACATGTGTCACATGGTGCACGGCCAAGGGGACACTGGCTGTGGATCTGCACAGCACAGCTGATCCGTGGTGATCTGTGCCCGACATACACAGCCATGTCTGACCTGGGTGACATGGGCACATTCCACCTCCCAGGCCCCATGCGAACACGGGCACAGAAGCAACTGTCAGACACCTCAACCCAAAGATGAGTGGGACGTGCTGGGGGAACAGGGTAACGGCTGGACACACACTACAACACGGGGAGGGGTACCAGGCCATGTGAAGGAAAGGCCCTGACTGCCTTTGTCCAGGACTGCTACTGACGCGTGTGGATGTGCGACTATAGTTATGCGCCAGTCAACCTCTTTGTGTCACTGCTAGACCAGGGACTGGGGACTGATGGATATGGCATCCCCATCCTGAGGGTGTTAGATGCCACACACAGTCATACTAGTTCCACACATATCGTACGTCTCATATCCTATCACGTTCATGTGTGTCTATGTACCTATGTAGGGTCCATGCGGATGTGGGTAACTGTGCTATGCTGATTTTGCCAGACATGCTGTGGGTACCCCACGACTACGTGGGGAACTAATTACAGTGCTCCCAGTAGGCACGTGCAGGACACCCTCAGTAGCAAGCTGGCTAACTGCACCGACATGGTGCTACACATGTAACCACCACACATACTGTGTACACATATCAATGAATGCTGCACCTGTCCTGCATGGTATGTCTGCTGCATGATGTCCGTGCACAACACACATCACATACACACCTGTCACCAGCCATACACACACACCACAACATACACAGCACGCATTACCATGCGGACACAGGTATCACGCACCTCTCTATCGTGTCCACCCTGTCCATCATAATATGTTAGCTTAACCGCATTGCTGGTGTGGCTCACAGTTATGGCAGAGACTTAATCATATGCACAGGGTGATATGTGCCACAGACATGGGCTGTACCAATGGATGACATCATGTGTGTGTGTAAGGGCCAGTGCATTGAGTGGGCATGACTATGTAGAATGCATGTGGGTGTGGTGGAGCCCTACAGTTGTGTCTGCTGTGTGTGGGTGTGTGTGTACACAGTTCAGTCATCTGTGATGCCGACACGGGGTATGCTTGGCAGCCCCTGACTGTACAGTGCAGGTGTTACGGCTCACTGTGTCTGCGGCGGCGAGTGACCAGCGCCTGCCTGGGGTCGCACGGGCACGACCGGGTGGAGGTACAGACTGTCCACTCCGATGTCACATGTCCGCTGGAAACATGCCCACGACGGCCGTCAGGGCCACGTGTGGCCTGCTCTGTCCTGGTGTGGATGGTGTAGTAGCAGCTGCAGTGCTACTGCTACCATCACTGTCTGTGTGGGCATGGGAGGTGGCACGCACACGCTGACCTGCAGCAGGTGGTGTTGCTGGCACACTGCACGTGCCCTATGCCTCACCCCTACCTGGTGTTCCTGCACGGACTCCGCACGCTCAAGGATGGCCAAGCCTCGGTCGAGGAGACCAGCCATGTCGCCCAATCTCCTATCCAGAACATCGGCAAGATGCTGTTGTGCATTCGCCAATGCCTGGATGCTGTCATTTAGGCAATGGATTGCGGACCTTTGCAGCCTCTGCCCTTCCTGGTTCTGCCGATCGGCACGTGCCTGCGCCCGCCATTACAGTCTGGAACATGCCTGGTTATACCAGCTGCTGCACCCTGTAACGGCAGGTGTATGTCTAGCGGTGCTCCCCTATGGGCAGCACCTGCCACATGCCTGCGTGGCACTGCACCAGTCCTTACACTGGCAACATCGTGTGTACCCACACCTTCTGCAGCCACCACACATTCCTGCTCGGGGACAACAGGCGCTGACTGACCATCATCTATGGGCATCGGTGTCGGGTATGTGTCGGCATCTGAACCGTGTGCAGGGATGAAAGGGACGATGTGTAATGTTCTCCACTGGCACAGTCTCTGCCTGTGACGACCCTGCCTGTGCCTCATGCACATGGTCATCACCACTAGTATCTGTGGGGACACTAGCATCAGATTGACCGCAGGAGGGAACACCTACAGCACCTGTCAATACAAAGACATACCATCGGTTACAATACAGACACACACACACACACACACACACACACACACACACACACACACACACACACACACACAGACACACACACACAGACACACACACACACACACACACACACAGACACACACACACACACAGCATGCATGTGATAATGCAGGTGGCATGCAGCATTCACAACACAGACCAGTGAATGCAGACCAGACATTCATAGTGGCAGTATGTACACTGCCCTGGTGGGGACAGTACAACAGGCAGGTGTCATTTAGTAGGCATGCAGTACACACATTCATGGTAGTTTGCATGCATCAGCGTGATACACCGTGTGGCCGGGCAGGTTGAGAGTACACATGGCTGCCAACACTATGTAATGTACACCGCAAACATGTGCGGTATCATGTGGACATGTGAGGATGGTGTCCCACCGCATGCACCAAATCACGATGGCTGTCATGGTGCAGTGTTATGTGTACAGTGTACAGATACAATGTATGTGTAACAGTGATGTCTGTGCAGGCATGCTTGCTGTGAGCTGTGTGCGTAGCTGTACGGTGTGTGGTGCAGGCTCTGTGCCACTGCACAGTAGCAGGACACAGCTATGTGTCTGTGCGATGCGTGACCTGGACGCATTACATTGCCATGTCTGTAAGTCAGTTCAGCTGCTCAGCAGCACATATATGGTGGACATTGGAGGCACCTGTAGTAGCTGGGGAGAGGGATTTCATGTCACTGGTGTACTACAGCAGATGTCCAGGTTCCACTACATTGATGAACCCACTATGTGTGTACAGGGTGCAATGGTGAGTACCCACTGTGGATGTGCTGTGTGGCAACATGCCTGTAGGTATCCACCATGGCCTTGTCTGTCTGACTCATTGACAATTGTGTGTGGTAGACATTGTGCACACGGCCCTGTGGTGGCCCATGTGACATACACCCATACTAGTGTGACGTGTCACATTCTCTACGGATATGCTGACAGTGTGTATGTCTGCTATGTTGTGCATAGGTCATATCATGGTGTGACAATGCTGCAGACAGACATACGCGTGCATGGGACATGGCATGCGCCATGTCACAACGTGTGCACCTGATGCAGGGGCATGGGTCACATTGGTAACACCTGTGCTCTGGCCAGATCACAGCTCACTCTGTGGTACTGTGTCCATACTGCACTGGCATTCCAATGCATACTACACATGCAGCCATTGTGTAACACCTACACCATTGTATGCATAGCTGAATGCACGTAACACACCAATTGGTTGTGTGGTGTCATACCACTCTGTAATGGGTGTATCTACTGTACATGGGTGGTGTGTATGTCGGTGGTGCGAGCTGTATACCGTGACGCGGGCACACACAGGTGAGCATGTCATGCCTAGACACATGGGGAATATCAATACAGCAGAACATGCGTTTGACTGGCAACAGACTTACCTGCAACAGACCCTTGTCCTTGCGACACGCCAGACGCATACCTGTAAAGGCATTACACAAAGGTATACACATTAGCCATTACTATCTCCACGGTCAGCACTGTGCATGACACATCATGCATGTGTGTGGTTGCATGTGCTATGCACATGTCTGCTAACACAACATAGCATACAATGGTTTGCATCTTGTGTGGCCATATACCTGGCATGTATTGCTATATCATGTGTTGTACTATGACACCCACACCCACGGCGCCTATCATACATACATGCAACACTGACTTACCATGCGGCTCCAGGCTCATAGCTTGGGTGACACCCACCTCCACGATGGACGCAAGTGGTTGTGCATGTTGTTCCGTGTGTCCCCAGACTGACCAGGAGCTCCTCCGTAGCTGTGAGTGGGGCTGTGTTGGTGGCCCACCACCTGTCCCACATTGTTGCCTGGCGATTGCAGCGCACGCTGTCTTGCATGCCGGATCAGGTCTGTGCAGTGCCTGCGATTTGTTGGTATGTGCGGTTGGTTCCGCCACGCTGTTCACCCTCCTGCACAACTCCTCCCACATCTCCTGCCGTTCTTGTGCCTGCTGTGGGACATGGCTGAACAGGGCATTGTAGTTACTCTGGAGGTATGGTATGATGACCCCCTCCTCCTGACGGCTAAATGGTGGTAGCCGGGAACGTGGCATTATCTGGAAGACATAATGATGGTGGCAGGTCACATTCACACTGCTGTGCTGGCATACTGTTGGAAATACATTGCTATGACATGTATGACATCTGCACAGTGATCTGTGAAGGGCATCGTGGGGGTGACACAGCCGATGTTGTGGCTTCACACCATTGAGCACTGGGTGTCACATCATATCTGTGTGCCACCCCATCACACTGTGCACGCACCATGTAGATGTTAGCCTGCCATGGACATGTGTACCTGGCTGCCCTATGTCCGTATCAGTTGGCATATGTCCCCATGTGACGTCTGTGCTACTGTTCACCTGTACGCTGTGTATATGTCAGTACACATCACGTCTGTGTCCATTGTGAACGCCAGCAGCGCACTGTACACATACACATACATGGACACCTGCACATGCATGTGTTGTGCCATGTACTTCCACACAGCACTGTACCGGTGCTGGACAACTTGCCCCAGCTCACCTGTGTTACGTATGTGATAGACATGGAGCAATGTGTAACCATGACACATTAGCAGGAAAGGCCATGCATAGCATGTACACGCACACATTGTGCAGAGCATCACACAGCACCTGTAACATGACAGGGTGCATCGCCACCACATTACTACTGTGTATGGTTGATAGTGAGAGTGCCTTTTGTCCATTGCACCATGTGGGACCGCGATAGCTCATGCTGCCTTGCTGGTCATCTCTGCATGATATGGCAGGGTATGCATCATACATGGCAATGGGTGTGACCCACCCAGGGGCTGCCGGTATTGGCAGGGTGGCTGTCCATTGCTTTGGTCATAGCTGTGTGAATCTGGACATTCAATATGTTTATCACCATGGTGTGGACACTGGCCTCCAGCGGGGTATGCTGTACGCTGCTTGTTGAGTGTGTGTGGTGCATGCAGGTATCACACATCCATGCGTACACTGTAGCCCTGGCAGGTGCTATGTGCTGGGATGTTGATCGACACAGTGCTGTATGTGTACACACACCACTATCCCATGCACATGGATATCCGCCTGAACTGATGTGGGTGACACATATGTGTGCATACATTGCCCGCTGCCACCCACATGTCTGCTGCTGCACTACACACCGCCATCCCTCCCTGTGTGAATGTGGTGTTGGCCTCAGCAGAGGTATCCATGTATGGGGACATGGATGTTCACATAGCAGGCCCACTGATGGTATCGTCGATCTGACCATACACATGTGATGCACCCTCACACATACAACCCATTCATATTGTTGTTCACAATGGTGACACGGCTATATTGCTATGCCGGAGCCATTCACAGACATACATACACAGAGGCATGCACGCCCATCTGTGTCATTGGCGGACTATTGGTGTGGTTTGGCACCTAACGTGTTTGACTGCAGGTGGCGAGACCTACTGTGCACATGTCTACATGGTAGGCCTGTTCTACGGTAGGCATCTGTGATGTGCTGTGCACATCTCATACCTGCACATTTGGTTGTTGTCCATCGTCCACAGGCCAGTGGTGGGACATACAGAGATGTTGCTGAACATATGTACATGCGACACTGTACAACTGTGACGCTAGCCTCTCAGATGCTCATGTGTCATGGACGTGAACAGCATACACACATGTGGTTGTGGGGCCGTCCATACCCATCTCCACCTGTGGGTTGCTATCATCCCACACACTCCTTGTACTGTCTGTTCAGGCTATGCAGCTATGTGGGGCTTGTGTGCATACAATACAATACTATGTGCCTTTGCACCCATCAACGGACATTGTCACACAGGTACACCGCAGCCATACACATCGCAGATTGTTGTCAGCATGTCACATGTGGTACACACCTAACACATCTCCTGCGGACATGGTAATCTGTGTGGGCATGTCCAGTAGTGACATACCACAGCTACCCCTACATGACGGCTATGCAGGACATGTCTGTGTACATCTACTGTGACATATACACCAGCAATGCCCCCCTACATCACATGGTACTACCTGTGGAGTATGTGTGTCTGCATCCATGCTATGGCCATAGATGACATTTGTACATCTATATGTGCAACATACCTCGGTGGGGGTTGTCATGAGCACACGTTCCATGTGTCAATGCATTGTTTGTGTCTGTTGGGCAGTCATTGTTGTGCATGGTTTACATGGCTGACATAGTGTACTGTGTCTGATTCCAGGTACTTCATTGGGCTACCAGCATTGTACATTTCTACAGCACATTCCAGCCATCATGTAGCCAGCTTAGATGACAGTGGGAGGTGTTCCGCCATGTGCACATGTGTCACACAGTACAAGGGTGACTGACACACATTGTCGGACTGGGTTCTGACTGCTGTGGATGTGTGTACCGGTGTTGACAACCATGACTGCACCAGATGGTGTCTCCTGGATGTGTGACATTCACAACAAACACCCACATTCACATAGCAGCACATCGTCTACCGACAATTTACATTCCTGCCTGAACACTGTGTGCGGTATGTTTGTATGACCACTGCATATATCACTGGTGGCCACCAGCATGGCTGCCTACAGCAGCAGTGTGTATCCTGTGCAAACATGGGTTACACCAGTCACAACACACCTGTGCCAGCTGGCCCTGTAGTGGGTGACAGTGCAGTTACATTCATCATGTAACAGTATACACCGCACCAGTATGTTGCGGACATGTGAACGGCTGTGCTACTCAACATATGCGGACATCACGCATCACCTGGTACACCGTGTCTGCCTTGCCACCTGCTATTGTGACCACCCTGTGATGACATTGTACAGCCCACATGGACGTGGACATGTGATGGCTCAATGGTGAATTAACCGTCCAGGTGTGTGTCTAGCCAGGTGTCCAGTAGCCACTGGTCTGCATGCAGATAGTCTACATTGGCCTACTCTGTCACTGGGACTGTTGACTATGGTCATACTGTTGTTATGCAGGCATGTGCTGTCTGTCCAGTCTGATAGTCGTGTTGAACCACACTACCGTGGCACACATGACGTGTGGACATCTGGCTAAGGTGTGCAGCCCACATGTACATCTTCTCATGCTATGCTGCCTGTGCAGCGGTGTCACATGTCTGTCTCTGGCAGGGCTGTCACAGGTAGGCACAGCATGCAGTGATGTGTGACAATGCTTACACCCTCCACTGTGCTGTACAGTAGCACTGCACACACAGTACAGCACACATGTCACTTATCTACAGTGCCTGGGACCTGCCTCCATGCCCTACGCCACACCTGCCAGTCCAGATTGTACACAGATCATACCTCCCAGTCACATACCTGGACTGCAACACACACAGGTGGGTGGTTCCCACACCGCACCGTGATTTACACACATACTGTATTTTCCCATGACACATTGCATCATAGGTGGTCCATGTTCAGATACCCATGTTTGGCCACTACGCACATTGTGACACGCGACAGTGCAGACACTGTACACCACAGGTTACATGCCAGTCAGGGTGGCATGCTGTACATTGCACCTGGGACAGTTGCTACCGCTATGTATTGCCAGCAACACGACCTTCCTAGTATGGACTCCCACGCACCCACATGCTTGGCCATGCAGTACACATAGCTGGGTGACACATTACACGACACATACCATACCTACACTACCCTCAGCATGCACCAAACCTACATGTGTCTGTATGCTAGGCCTACACACCTGCCCCCTCTGTTTGCTGAACATCCATGCTTACCATCCCTGCTAGCCACACCCTAAGCACACAACCATAGCAGCATGCATGGTACATACACACTACAGCCGGTATTACTGACATCCACTGACAGAGGTTGTTGAGGGCATGGCACCACGTCCAATGGACAGTCTATGTGCCTATGCCAACAGTGATCACAGTGCACTTCTGCTACATGTACACACTGGTAGGGACCATGCTATTCCACACTGAGACATGGTGGTGCTGGCATTTTCACAGACGCCACAGTGGTATTCCTTGTTCCATGCACACGTGCTATGGGCACATGTGCAGGCTGTTGCACGGTAGTTTTGTTCACCTGTGTGTTGTGTGTCACTTGACAGTCATGGTGTGTCCTGCTGGTGCATGACATACTCCACAGCTAGCTACCTACACATGACTGCCAGACATTGCAGTGTGGGCCCTCACGCAGTGTGGTGGTATGTCTCTGCTGTTTGACTACATCCACATTCAATGCAGCATACCACGGTCATGCAGGCATTGACGACACAGATGTTGCTGGCATCCTGCCTGCCAATGGGGTACCAACAATACACACTCACTCACTACAGGGTTCCAATCCTTGGCTGGACATTGTATTAACCCTGTGGACACATACATACTGGCATGCACATGTTATGTCTGGGAACACAGTCCCAATGTCACCTCCAACCACCGTAGTTGTTGTATCCCGCCAACCTGGCTGTTACATGTCTCTGCAGCAGCACACATCAGTGACTGCTAGCCCATTCATGTACGTTGTGCACCATGACCACCACACTACCACATCTATCACACTACACATGGATGGTACTGCATTGCACGTATGGGGCTGCATCTCTACACCCATGACTGGGCCATTCAGTATGGCACTGGGCCACATCTTGACATACATGCTTCACACACTCATTGACTACCTGCATGCCTTTCCTGGCACCCTTGTTGGGCTTCTGTGCGCCACGGAACACCACATCCCATGCTGGCCACCTGTCATATTATTGCATGGGTGGTTGGGGTGGTACAGAGGGTATCACATCAGACATGATCTGCTCTTTGCCCTTCAGCACCATTCCACTCTATGCTATTGACAGTGTACACATCCAGCATCACATCGCACTATGTATCGGCATGTTACGCCATGTGCCTTCTGTACAGTTCACACAGTGGTGCAGGCATGTCATGCTAACTACAACATGTCAGGGACGTGTGGCATTGCACGTTCCTCAGACATGTGGCCCCTCATGCTCAGTATTTGCATACGTACACTACCTACTGTCACACAGTACTGTACATGCCTACATATACCACTTCTACATACCTGGCAGCATTCTAGCTCATCCTACTCATGTTGCTGACACCCATACAGGTGTCAGTGTGGCAGATATATCATGTAGATATCATTGCATCAGTTACATCACACATAGTGCATACACATCACCTTTGCATACTGACAGTCATGCCGTGTGTATCACATGGATACTGTCCCTATACAGGCATATCACGTTGTACATGGTTGATGTACACACACATGGCCCACATGGTGCTGTGGTTGCCATATTACACCATAGTGTGGGTACACATGTGCAGGACTACACATTTCTGGACCGTATGTGTAGCTGATACCTTGGGTGCCCTTGTACCTGTGCCATACACACATGTACACGCAGGCCATGTTACAATAACACATGTGTGGTGTACCTTACACAATGGATACAACGTTACATGTGTCAGTATAGTCATGCTGTGCTCTCCCAGCTCAGACAGTTTACATATGCAAATGACAGTCATGTAACACATCTGTGCTCACCTAGATGCCACTAACACAGGGTGTAATGTACTCTGCCATGGCCCATGTTCTCCACAGTACTGATGCATGTAGTACTCCTACATGGCGCTTGCTGTGGGCAGGGGAGGAGCAGTCCTGCATGTGTGCACACATGCCACATTGCTCAGCCAGGCGTGTGTGACATCCACAGACTGGACACACACCATGCTGTGGGACATAGGTCCTGTGCACATCCCACAGGGGCACACTGTGTCACTAGTCGTGTCATAGCTGCCTTGCTGGTAGGGTGACACAGACCCATGGTACCACCACAGCGGACGTACTGTATAGACATGACAGTTGACATCCAGTTCTGCCGTTCAGTGGACACTACCATGGGGGTATCAGTACTGTGTACATTGCACATGTGTTTACACACGCACTGCTGGACATCATTGTGGCACACATTGCACCTGCTATGGAACGCTTGCAGTTGGGCACTTGCTGGTACCGCCATTTCGGTACCTATTCTGCTACTACATTGTCCCATATGTGCAGGCCATACATATCTTGTGTATGTATATAACATTAGCCCATCGTTCCATCATGCATGCTATGCCTGTGATACTGTCTATGATCTCTGAACATATCCATCATGCCAGCTTTGCATTACACATACTTGACATAGTCGCCCTACTGCGTGGGATAGGTGCGCCGTCGCATTCCGTATGACATCGACGGTATATGCCCATGCACATGTGTGCTGTGACACTATACATAAATGTCCTATCCCCTGCTGTGGCACTTCAGTGTTGGATATCCACTGCCAGCATCGGCGTGGGTGGTGGCATTGTTCTGTGTTTGCAACCCTATGGCAGACCTGGGGTAGGGTTATCACCTGTGCCACTTTGCAAGGGACAGTCCCTCCTTGGGCAGTTGTGTCCTGACAAACTTTATCACTAATGGCAAATGTCCTGAGATTGTGGGACATCACTATATCCCATTCTTATGTAAGAGTTGCATAACATACTTATTTATGTATGTACATTCCTAACTGTTACAAGACACACAATAAGCAACTGAACTGCTACAAGAATACACCTTTCTTTATGCAAAAGAGTAGAGTTCTAACCTTTGTACTGACCATGGGTATGTGTCCACCTGTAACATCTGAAGTATGTCCCGACGGTTTGCCACTTTGGCCTTTTGAAAGGGTGGCAAGCCGGCCCTGGGGTTATCCCGGGTGTTTACATGTTGTCCCACTGCTGTGCACACGTTGTCCACAGTTGTTGGTATGCTGCGCGTTTTAGCATTACATATCCAACCTTCGCCTCTCTCTGCCTGATGGACAGGTATCTTTACCTACACACACCGTTCACATACTGTACAGATTCGTCATATATCGTGCGTTACACACCAGTACAATTCGTGGGTTCGACATACCTTTCCGGCCTTTTGTTCTGCGTTCGACTCAATTCCCTTGATTCTGTTTCTCGAGTTCGTATGGGTTCGGTATGAACATACGGTTTGGATATCCAGGGAGTCTTCCTTATATTCGTCGCCTGATCCATGTGGGTTAATCAGGCCAATAGCTGTTCCTCGGTGTGTACTTATGCATATCAGCGGTGATCCCCTTCCTTTCGTTACGCGTCGGCACTAGGCCATGGTTCTTTCCTCGTGTGGCCGTTGGTTATTTGCAATACCTTAGTGAGGATGGTATGTATTGTATCATGTTTGTGTGACTGCATCCGCTATGTGTGGCATCGGGTACATTTCGCTGTGGTGTTAGCCGTGGATTGTGTGTGTTGGGTATGGTATTGTGTTCGACATGTGGGTCCCCATGTCCTGGCGCCTGTCGATGGCTGTGCATTCAAATGTGTTACATGGCTGTTATTTTCCTGTACATAGCGAATGCATGGATGCATCAGCCGCTGCTAGTGTTCCCCATGAGCTTGTTGTGGGTATGCCGCTGTCATTCACTGCCTGTATGTGTTTGCTACGGTTTTAGCTGTTATCCCTTTGATATGTGCAATGGGGTATATCTGCGGATGTGGGTGGCCAGTGCGGTGTGAGTCTTGCATTTACACATACCAGATATGCTTGTGTGTGTGCTCCATCCCTGCTTGGGGAGCTGCGGTTACCTGTCTGTTGTTCCGGGAATGTTTGTTTTGTTGATGTCGTCTGCTGTCGGTATCGCTTCGCATGTGTGCTTCCTGCACGTATTCCGCCTTCACATCGGTTATATATCTGCGCATGTCCGTCCGCGCCACCATCCATTGGCACTTTGTCGCTGATAGTTACGGTGATTGTGGTCCTATACTTGGGCGGACTGTATGCTACCGTAGCCTCCTATTCGTGTGCCGCTTGCTTACGCCACGGTCGTGGAACACACCGCGGTATTTACCGGACCGTAAGTGTTCACGATCGGTGCCGGATGGCACATTCAGATTTTCGCCGCATGCCTGATGCTGTGTAATGTTGCCAACAGACCGTGGAGTCTACGTTATGGCCGCCATACCTACGGTCGTGGTTTGTACATGCGTCCTTTGCATCTCCGGTTTGCTATGGCCCTGTGGTACACTTTGGGACATTTGGCTTTGCATCATTTCCACGCCACGTGCATAGCCACTGAGGAGATGCCAGTACTACTTTGTGGGTACTGCTGTACATACGCCTATGGTTCCTGTACTGTATGCCTACTGTTATTACACTCCGCCTGTGACATGTCACCTTCATACACAGTTTACACTGGCACACACATTACACACACACAGCGGAACACACGACAACCTCACCTCACACATACACATATTGCCGCCATGGCTGTCAACCTTCTATTTCCGAGTGGGGAACACACACAGTAGTAATGTGAAACACATGGGCATAATGTGGAACACATAGTAATGGCATAGTGACAACTTCAGCTAAGTAGGTCATAGGTTGATTATGATATGCTGATTTACTTACAGTGAAGAACCTTTACTGACTTACTATGAGTACATTCTATTTACCAGGATGTCATTTATATACATTCCTAACAATGGATGTTTGAGAGACATTTTCAATGTGGAACTTGTAGGTACTACGAGGAACATGAACTGTTTTACACCCCGAATGAGGTTCCTCATAATGTCGTACACTTCACTGGTATGCTTTCGCTTTCGCACCGGTTGAACACAATACCTCGTTGGCCGCCACGGTGGCGGCGTGTATCTCCGCACTCATGTCCTATGGATATGACACGCACATATGTAGGGTTGCCACCTTTCAAATGGCCAATGTGGGAAATTTTAGTAGAAACGTCTGATTTTGCATGCCAACACACACCCACGGCCAGTACAAAGGACAGCGATTCACTTTTTGACGGAATACGTCGATGTAGCATTACAGTTGCTTATTCTGTTTATTATCATATTTAGATGTTTCTTCTACAATATAACTGTTTTGTGCAACTAATAAAGTAATTATGGGAAATGGTTTTGTCCTACAATCTCAGGACATTTGCCATTTTGTCAATGTTTTGCAGGACACAACTGCCCAAAGGTGGACTGTCCTCACGTGGGACAGGTGGTGACCCTACACATATCCGCTACTGTACCGTGGACTGGTGACCATCCCGACACGCGGATATGTATTGATGCAGGTTAACATTTCCATGGCTGGCGTTACCTGCCCTGCCCACCCTCCAGGATAATCGGGTTGTCGGTCACTATGTTTAATATGTGGTGATTTCGCCTTACTTATCTGTGAACTTGCATCCCTGGGTTCCATATTACCCTGTTGTACTTTCTATCTGTGTATGCGTACATATATTTCTACATGTGTACTGATATGTATTTCCATATCTGTGTATGCACATGCGTACATGTGGTCGACTTGCGGCGATAGTGGCAGCATATGGCTACGCCAGGTGCTGTTGAACCGCGGCGCTGGCGTTGGCGTTCCATGCTCTGCTGGCTATTGGGTGTGCAGTGTTTGGCCGGGTGCCTTTGTTGAGTCACACATACGTCCGCACACGGTACACATTACGGGCGGACATGTTTGTGTGGCGCCCATTTTACTGTGTGTGCAGGTCAGGAGGTGTCAGTCCATGGGGCCTACACTGTCAGAGTATGTGCTATATCGTTCCTCTTTGCCAGGGCGTAGGCATATTGGGTACGCCTGTCTACCTACTGGGGCTGGCTCAGGGTGTCCGTGGCGCGACGCCCTGTGCCTGTGCTTGCCCTGGCAGTTGTGGCGGACTTGGTGGCCCTCCGGCATTATGTCCCTGCAGCAGCTGTTTCCGCAGAATCATATTGTGTAGCATACAACATACTATGAATATGTGGGCACTTGTGCCTGGAGAGTACTGCAAGGCTCCACGGATGTATCCAAGCACCGGAACCGTGATTTCAACATCCCAACACACGCCTATGATTATTCTCGCTTGTGCGTGTGCCTCATTATGGCGTTCTTGCATGTGTGTGTGTGCATTTCTGATGGGTGTCATCAACCACGGCTCCAGTGCGTAGCCAGCATCCCCCACAAGGTGACCTCGTGTGATGTCCCCACTGGCTAATACCTGGTACAGCTGTGAGGCATGCCAGATATGGGAGTCGGTAGCTTCCAGGGCTGCCGGCACACACATCCATGATAATGCCCCGCGCATTGCAATACCGACCTGGCAATTGATGGAGGGGTATCCCTTGCGGTTTATGTAGCGTCTACCCTGCTCACCAGGTGGTGACTTGATTTCTATGTGCGTACAGTCTATCGCACCCAGGACCTGCGAGTATTGTGCCAGACGGTGCAAAGCGCGCATATTGCTAGCCAACTCCTCCTGAGATGTGGGGAACTTTATGTGCTCATGGGCATGTGGAACATGGCATCCAGGAACTGGTGTAGTACCCTGGATGCTGATGCCTGTGAGATGCCCATTATGTCCCCGGTGGGCCTTTGAAAGGTACCTGTAGCCAGTATTCGCAAGCTCACACATACCTTTGTGTCCACTGGGATGGGCTCCCCTCTGTTGTCTCTTGTTCTCAGGCGCCGGCACAGCTCCACTATTTGCTGTAACGTGTCCCTGTCCACCCTGTAGCTCTACTATCTCCAGGTCTCGCAGCCCCTGGTAGGTCACCCTTGGTCTGAACACTCTCCTTCTCCTGTGAGGCCTACGGTTGTCGGCACCACCCTCCATAACTCCGTCTGTCTCTGCCACATACCTATGCATCACGCCACGGCGGCACCCAGCATATACATGTTAAAAGTTCCCGCCTGTTTACACCCTACGGTGCGGCGTTTGGGAAGTCGCTGTGTGTTGTGCGCATTCACATTTATTACTGTTGTGCTGTATACCCGGTGAGGTCATTGGGTGTGTCTGCGGCCCTATCCATGGATTATTTCCGTGGTTTTACGCTTGCAGCTGCAACGGTACTGCCTGTAGTGTTACATTACAGTTGCCTGCATTGCCTTCGCCTGGCATCTTACATTACTGCATCCTGCAGGCACATGGCATATGATGCATTTTATCTGCAGCCGCGGTTATGCTACCTCTGTACTTGGCTGTGCTATTTCGGTTCTTTGATCTTTGCATTTCTACTACATCCCTATTATCTTTGCTCTCAAATGCCTCCCTTTCCCGTTCTGCAGGAGTCTGCATGCAGACTTATCAGCTGATGGCGTTTGCCCTTCCTGCATTGATTGGTGTTAATTGCTCGCTACGGATACATTTACACTGCTTCCGCATTTCCTCGTATTCTCCGCATTACCTTCCTATATCCCTGGTTGTTGACGGTGAGGCCGTCACATGACTGGTTTCGGGCGTAGTCATCCTCGTGCACATGCATTTGTCGCGCATTCTGTACTGTCAGCGCATCTATTTCCTAACACGCCAGTCATGATGTTGTGATGTGCATTGTACAGCCCAGATTTGCTGTCCTCCAATATCCTTCCTCCCACGGTGCCACACCCCTCTGTGGTTGACATGTATCTGGTGTACGCCACTCCTCGGTGTAGTACCGCTTCGCCGCTTGCTCCATCCTTACGCTGGCGCTTTTGCGATTCACTATTATCTGCCTCATTTGCATGGAATTGACTACTAATACCTGGTTACGGCGCCGGACACCGCCTCCACTCCTTGACAACCATTGCGCTGGGGTTGCAGCTTTACATACATACTATGGTGTGTGGTGGCTGTGCAGCTGATTTGTGTTCTAATGCTCTTTACGTATATTAGCATATTATTTCCTTGCTTTACAACTTCTGTGCACACATCCCGGGGTCTGCTGTTCTTTCTACGCGTGCCATTTATGTCATTTTTACATTTTGTGCATATTTTCTTTGGACATTCTCGGTGCCTTTCCACATTGGCATATTGCACCTATATGATACCTGACTTTGACAGCCTTCCGTTACTCCTCCGGTATGTTTGGGTAAATGTAAACCGTTAAATTTGGTTTAGATTGCCGTGCCCTACGCTTCGCGCCACTTCGTGGATTGCTATTGCCCTCATTTGCATGGTGCAATACCGCACACAGTGTGTTTTGCATACCTACGCCGGGGGGCGGAGACGGTCCGGCGCACGCCGGTAGTGCACGTGGAATTCATTCATACCTGAATCGCTCAGCAGCCATATTTGGCGTTATAACGCCAACGCTATGCGGGCGCCTGGCGCAAGGTTCATGAATCCCGGGGTCTATCTATTTTTGAATAAGTTTTGTATCTGTTAGAAAAAAAGGTGTATGGTAATGATTTTGAGTCTATCTGATTATTAATATCATTTAAATGATAAGAATTAACAAAATCCTTTAAATGTTTTGCATTAGATGTAATTTTCCTTTTTCCTATAGTAGTAGTATCATTTTCATGTAGGATACAATTAAAGTCACCTGCCAAAATAATATCTCCTATAGAGAATGATATGATCTTATCAAGATGGTATTTCACTGTATTAATACCAATTCCAGGTATCCAATATACATTGATTAATGTATAAGTCTTCCCATTAATTTGTATTGTAACCATACAAAACATTCCTTTATCATCTTGATAAGACTTAATAGTTTTAGGAATGGGCATACTTTTATTCCATAAAATAGCCACTCCTCTTTTTCTGAGTGTGCTCTGAACTAACCAATACTATATATTTATTTGTGGCTAATTTATCAATATCTTTTTTCAGGAGATGTGTTTCTTGAAGGAATACTAAGTTGGCCTTATGTAAATTAATGTATCTTATTAGGCTTGCCCTTTTACACGGATTATTCAGTCCATTAATGTTTAAAGAAATTCCTTTTAGAGAAGCCATTTGGCATTTTTAAAACATATAAAACTTATAATCAAAATAACAATTAACAAAATAAGTAATGTTATACCTCCTCCTTTAGGTGTACCTTTAGATATAGCTGTATTTATTGAATCTCTTATGGGATTTTGTATAAGATTCAATTTTGTTTGTAGTGACAATGAGCTTACAAAATGTATTGTGGATGTCAGAACTATATACATACAACAGTGAACAAAAAGAAAATAATGTAAGGATTAAACCTTGCACCCAGCCTGGAGTTAAAACTCCAACTTAGAGTAGTACATACTACTCAAGTTAACCCCTACCCTAAGCAGCAGTACGTCAGCTGCCACCTTATCAATTTAATACTAGTTATTATTAACTTAAATTAACAACTTTCAATTAGATTATCTGGTAAGACAAAGCTACACATTTGATAAATCAGCATCATATAAACAAATAGAAACTTTTAAAAACAATTCATACTGCTATGTACATCTATTTAATATAATACATTTATACTCAAATAGCATTCAAATAAACTTGATATTAGGAACCAAGAAGAGAGAAAGAAATAAAAGACGTGAGAGAGGGAGAGAGAGAAAAAAAAGGAGGGCATATCTACATATTAATTTATTCAAAGTTTGTAAAAATAAGTTCTGGTGTTCATTTAAATCAATAACTTTGGCTATTATGAATCAGTGTATAATCTGAAACAAGGGCAGAGTTTGAAAAGCTGTGTTAAGTTTAAGCTAAACAATTAAAGGAATACTACATATCCTGAAGACCTGTATTTTAAATCCTCACAGAAAATGGATAATAATAATGTCACGCTGTCTTTTGTGAAGTTTTTATAACTTTATTAGTTTATTTTATTTAGTTAAACACACTAACCCATGTTATTAATGTTCCATTTTCATTAGCCATTTTGTTTTTTGTTAAAACAGTCTTCTATCCAGGTTTAGCTGTTTTTCTGCTTATCCTTGCATGGTTTCATTCTATTTCTTCTGATTGCTGATTTGTTTTTGGGTTTTTTTTTTTTTTTTTTTAGATTTCAAGAAAGGAGTCAAATGTACTTGTTCCTAGTTTTGATAGAAATAACATATGGCATTTAATATGAAATTTTCTTGCACTTCTTCCTTTTTCCATTGCTTTCTAGGAATAGTCCATATGAAATCTGATGACAGAATTATCAATTTTGAGTGTGGGATTTGCCCAAGCTGCTCTTTGTCTATGTGTGAGATAAATTTGGCAAATACAGACCTGGACAGGACTCCTTCCTTAACTGGAGATTTTGTGAGAGACATATGAGCTCTCTCTCTATATATATATATACCATTTGGCACGCCCTTATGAAGTTTTAACACTTTTGGCATCCAGCTGGTAAAATTAACCATGTTTTTTCTGTCCCTTTTCTCTGGCACATCAAAAATTCTAATGTTATTTTTTTCCTGCTTTAGTAGGTCATCCACCTTATCCTGTAGGTAACCTTTTCAAATCTCAGTATCCACTGTATTCAGTCCTGAATGTTCAAAAAAAGAACAGACTTACATATGCCAAGTCCATGATTTCCATTTCTCAAAATATCCCCTTTCTTCTGAGGTATGGTAATCTTGGCACTGGTATATATAACTTCAGGGTGTGGGAGGAGCTTGTCCCCAACACTGAGGATGTGAGGGACTTACCTTCCCTGAAGAAAAGAAGTTGAAAAGAGAAGAGATTTGTTCATATCCTAGATTTTCAGTCTTTTTTTTTCACTTTGTTGGCACTCGATATTACAAGTGCTAGCAATTCATTAGGGAGCCTATCCAGTAACAAGTAACTTTGTTTTAGCACAATTTCAAAGTGGTTTTCTTGTTCACCCAGTCTTCCCTCAAAGTCAGATAAATTTGTTTCCATGCTGTCTATCAGAGCATTTTGTTGTTGGATCATATTTTTTTAGAAAGTTCAAACTGTTTGACATTCTCTTGTATTTATTTAACCTTTTTATCCATATTGCCTTTTTTCAAGGATAATTGTTGTATGGGTGACAGTATCCTTGGGAAATCCTTCTTTGTATACATGACTCCTTGCCCAGGAGTTTTGGAACTGAAATCCTTCAAGTGGTCTGTTGATATAAAATCTGACAGGATTTTTTTTAATTTTTAATCTTTGACTAGTAATTTCATCTTGAGACAAAATTCATATTCCTTTCACTTCTAGCATGGACTGTATCAAATTTGATAATGAAATCCTGCCAAAAACTTTATAGTACAGAACAATTAAAATCTGCTACACTCTTGGCCACTACCAAGTATCTCTCCTAAAGTATGAACTAGTATCAATGAGAAAGTAAGATGTGTTGCATTTTTTTAGTTTAGTTCTGCTATTTTATGGTACTTGTTTTGATAAGTTTAGCCCTTAACCATTAGAAAACTCTTCTTTCTCATCTGGAATGTGAAACATGAGAATAGTAATAAATCTCACTTTGTGGGCATCATAGCCAGCTTTAGGCACCAGTAAACCCAGCAGTCGCTGGGGCCCCCCAATCCTTGGGGGGACCCAACCACAACAAATCATTTTATTTTGATAATTTTTACTTGCTTGTTAAAACGACAAAAGCTAGTACAATTGTGTGTACTTAATGAACAAGGTGAGTGGTAATAACTTATAGGATGAAGAAACGTAAGAACTAACACCAATTCTTCTTTAACATTTAAAGGTTAGGGTTGTAGTGAAAGTGTTTTGTCAAATAGCAGGCTTAAGAATTTCATTAAATGTTTTACCACTGACATAGTGTTTTTGACTAAGTTAAATCCTGCTGGTGAGCATTCTTTTCCATAAAACTAACATTAACATCATAAATGGTGTTAGTTACCAGTAATACCCACTGTGGTGGTCTCCTGGCCATCTTTGACTGTGTGGGGACCCCACAAACGCTGCCACTGATTGGGGAAGATGAGAAAAAAGATCATTAATTCTCTGATTAAAGCTTTATCCTAAACAGGTTATGATAAAGACAATACTCAGTAAATGGACATGAACAAGGTTAAGAGCTAGAGGCTGGCAGTTCAGCATGACTGATCTCAGTTCTTATTTGAGATTTTAAGAAAACCAGACTCTCCTGATCTTCAGGAATGGTTTTCTCTTTCAGGGAGTTTAATAAATAATTTCTGATCACCTGATACGAAAAAACTTGACTTCTTTCCTCAAGAATTCTGGGCAAAGTCAAAAATAAAGTTTCTAAATCAGGAACCCATTTTAAATATTATTCTAGTTCACTTAAATAATTAACAGAATAACATGTTTTGCAACATGCATTTTCTGAGCAATAAGTTTTTTACTCTAATGTTTGGCATTATTGACTGTGTCATCCTGAATGATTTACAAGTAAATCAAAAATTTTACACGGGACATGGCAAAAACAATTTTGGCAATATCAAGGATATTCTGTGAAATCAGGGACAGTGACAGGTATGCATTCCTCCTTAATCTTCTTTTCCTTTTGGCTTTTTCCCAGTTAGGGGTCACCACAGCAGATTATCTGTCCACTCATGATTGGCAGTGGAGTTTTACAGTGTCAAGTTGCCAGCCCAGTGCCCAACCTTCTACAGAAGCCACACACATGCACAACTCATGCCTAGGGCCAATTTAGAGAGCATGTCTTTGAGATGTGGGAGAAAACCACAGCACACCCATGTGGCCACAGGGAGAACATGCAGACTCCGCACAGAAGGCAACCCAGCTGAGGATCAAACCAGAGAACCTCTTGCTGTGAGGCGGCAACGCTAACCGCTGCAGCACCATGGCCACCCATGCATTCCTCCTTAATGAAGTGAATAAATATGGCTTACCCCTGCTGTTGCATAAGGACTGCTAAACAGTCACAACTCTGGTGAGGCAATACTAATGTTACACAATGTATTGTTATTGCTGTAATCAGTGTAAAACTAGTATGGTGGTGGTTCATTCATGTGAACGTGTGTGTGTGTGTGTGTGTGTGTGTGTGTGTGTGTGTGTGTGTGTGTGTGTGTGTGTGTGTGTGTGTGTGTATGTGTGTGTGACTGTGTGGGAGGGGGGATGGTAGTGTAAGCATAAACAGCTGCCCATAATTTATTTTGCTTTCTATGACAAGGATTGTAGTCATTGTCATTATGCTTGTGTGTGTGTTGGGGGGGGGGTGCAATGTGATTAACAGTAACAAGCTGACCATAATTTCTTTTGATTATCACAACAAACATAGAACTTGCACGTGACAGGTGGCTAGCTGTGTTTGTTTGGCTTATGTGAAAGCAGCTGCTAATTGCCACAGTGCCGCAGTAAGTAGGTTTGCCATTTCCCAGTGCTTTTACTCTGGTTGAGTTCTTGGCTGTAGCTTTTTTATGTGGAATCTGTATGCCCTCCTTGTCTCTGTATGGGTTTACCCATGTGCTCTGGTTTCCTTTTGCACCCCAAAGACATGCAGTAGGTGAAGTGAACTGGCATTTCTACATTTTCTTTGAAGATGAGAATGCAGCATGTTTGTGTGTGTTTCTGCATGTTGTAACAGCTCTGTCATGTCAGAGACAGTGTGTGTGTGTGTGTGTGTGTGTGTGTGTGTGTGTGTGTGTGTGTGTGTGTGTGTGTGTGTGTGTGGGCGCGCACGCGCATGCACGTGCGTGCGTGTACAGTATGTGTAAAAAAATAGCACCAGGTTTGATTGGTGGACTCAAGAAATAATGCCAGGCACATATATAACTCTTCTGGGTAGATGTAAAATGCAGCTAATAAGTAATCATCTTTTAAGAATAAGACATAAGATACATCCCAGAACATCCAGAACTTTAGACTTCCTAGGATTTGATGGCAGTCACACTTCAGACTGTATAAATGGATTTTGACACAAACTTGGAGGTGGACTCCTCCCTCAAAACCAGCAGTCATTTGAAATAAATGACTGTGGTTATTTTTCTCCTTGGCATTAATCCCATCGTAACACCACAGGGATGCACAGATGGTAACTTTTTTTTGAGGGGGGTGTGTAAGAAGATAAGCAGTATTCCAAATAGGATTTATGTATCCTTTCAAATTTTTGTCTTCTGAGTTTAGTGGGAGTTGTAACTGTTTAGTTAGGTTTGAACATTAAGCCCTGGACACAAATTATTTTCCCTTAAGTGGAAAAAATAAGACTGAATTTCTTTTCTTATTCATGATTTTTGTTCAGGCCACCACAGGATCAAAACATTAGGAAAATGTTATAAACTGTACCTCAGAGTATATATAACCCTATGGTTTCTGGCAGTCTAGTGGCCCCCAGACCCCCCCCCCCCCCGCTTAAATCAGTTATTTCCTACAGAGTTATTACTGTGCACTGTTGGCCTGTAGGGTGTGTTGAAAGGATGCAAGGAAAAGTAAAATTGAACAGTGACAATGAATTTCTTTCTTTAACTCATATTTTAGTTCAGACCATCACTGGATTAAAAGGTTGTTCAAAGCAACTCTAAAATGTACTTCAGAGCATCTAGAAAGCTGCAGTTTCTGGAAAGAGGAGACGAGTGAAGCAAAATGTGAGAAAAGGAAGGGAAAAAAACATTCTGCATGGTGTGGAGAGCCTGGGATGGGAGAAAACAGGAGAGAGTACCAGATGATGAGTATATGTGGGGGAGGTGGTGAAAAGGTAGGCAGAGTGAAGCCACCAAGGTGCCCTTTGCCAAGGGAACCATTTCATCTAAAGCCAGACCTGTATGCAGGGTTATTGTAATCTAACATTAATGCAATTAAATATCAGTCACTGTGAACTGTCCTCTGTGAGGTGGAACAACATGGTGTGGTTCACAGTCCTATATTAATGTAAGATCTTCATAACTACAGTTAACTCTGAGTGTATTACTCCTAAAATTCCACACCATGAAGTAAAATGTTGATTAGGAAGGGTGACAATGACAGGATGATATGTAGACTGGAAATGTCCAGGGGACCACCAACTTGATACTTGCTGGGTACCCCCAAAATTCTAACACCAGCCCTGCAGGGCATTGTCTTTTGACACTGAGAATGTTTTTAATAAAACTGTCATCTCACTCAAATATGGCTTTAACTAAAGACCAACCAAAAGGGGGGGGGGGTTCCGGGTTTCTCTGTGAAACACTAGTAATCAACATTCATTTGTGCAATCACTGTTATACGACTGCTAAGCTTTTCCTTGGAAGGTCAGATTGCCAATCTACCAGGAATTTCCCCTTTCCCTGTGATGTTGTGACCTCATATTTGTTATATATAAGTAGCAGGGATGCCGGGGCTACAAAATGCTTTGTTGTGTGTTTTCTACTTGAATGCTTACTGCATTCAGGAGTTTGGGTGATCATAAGTGTATTAATTAGCTTGTCAGGGAGCTGCAAAAGGTCAGCATTTATTAAAACTGTTGTGCTCAGAGTTATTAGTGACAGTTACAATAAATGTTTACATTTCATGCTCCATCAGGTTAATGCACGCATCAAGGATGTTTCTTAGCCCTTTTGCTTTTTCTTTTGACTGCTAAACCTCTAGTTACCATTATCACTCTGTTCCAACCTAAAAATGATGACATAGACTATTAACATTACAAATAGTGATATAATATATAAAACTTTTCTCCCAGATGTCCACTATAAATGGGCTAGACCCAGTCAGACATTCTCGGTAAATGAATACAAATAAATTATAAATAAATACACTAAACTAAGTTGTTTATAAATAACCATAATCTTACCTTGAAAGATTTGCTATAGTTATTTCAAAAACTGCTTTAGATTCTAAGCCAGTAAGCATATATATCAGGTTTAAACATTATTGTACCAAAATCAGAAATCCAGAACAGGGCATGAAACAGCTCCTTCAAGACTGTCCGTCAAGCAGGGCAACCACTTAAAATAAAATTTCTGATCATATGGCTCTGATCATAACCTACTACAACTCACACAACCTAGTGTCACTCATCTGTTTCAGTCCCTTTCAAGTAATGTTAAGGAGTGGTGAAATCTGAAAAACATTCATTAGTATGTAAAGTCTCAGCCAGTGAAATAATCATAATTTCATTAAATACTGAGACAAGTTCCAGTACATCAGTCTTCACCTAGCTGGATAACCTAAAGATAATAGTGAAATGATTTATGGGAAATCAAAGGAAACTTCATAACAGTTCAAAGATTCCGAAGAAACAAATTCATTAATGCCTATACTAAGGGTATATGATCTGTGTTCAAGAACATCCCTATCACATTTTTTGTTTTTCTAGTCACTCAGAAAGATTACAGTAAGTGTACATGTAGTCTGTACTTTATGATTACCTTTATGAATCCCCCTCAATACTTAAAGCTGTAAAAATATCAGTAGGAAAACTAAAATTAGGAGGAAGAAGGTGTGAGTTATGCTTGTATTGTCTGTTCACTAACAACAGTGAACACTTAGTGTATGCTTAGAGTAGGCATTAATGAATCCCATGTATTTATTTATCTGTTTAGTTATTTGTTGACGTTTGTTTACCAGGAAAGTCTGACTTTTCATTAGTACTTGTTTTCAAATGAGGCTGGGGAGAAGAGCTCCAGTAAAGACAATGGGCAGGATTCACGAAGGCTTGCACGGAGTGTAAGAGACGTGCAACACTCCATGCAAGCCTCGCGATCCAGAACAGCCCTAAACTCCGTCTAAGAGACCAGCTGAAACGTCTCTTACACGGACTGGGCGTGGACATGCTAAATACCTCACTTGCAGCCGAAAGGTATACAAATGAGGTATATTAGCGATCCACGAAGCAGAAACCAGTCTGTGTAAGAGACGTTTTAGCTGCAGAAATGTACTCAGTTGACAACTGAGTACGTTTCTGCAAATTCCACAATGGAGCCATGTCAGCTCCAAAAAAAGGGTGCATATGACTCAGGCAGCATGCCAATGGCCAAATATGTGGCCATTGACAATATAACCCGATGCCAAAATATTAAAAATATAATTTTTTTTTTCGGCGATCAAAACCCAGCGCAGCCCCGCACAAACGGGCTGCGCTGTATAAAATCATAAAAAAGAACGTTATAAACCCACAAATGTGGGTTTCATGCAATACATGGAATGACAATGCAGGGACCAGCAGACCAAAAACAACATGGCCACAGTGTAGTGGTTGCTAAGGGGAGAAGCTGAGTCTAAGACATGTAAGTAAGCATTAGTAGGCAATCTAATGTAAATGAGGGTTAGGATACTGAATCTCACAGTCACATAGCAAATGAGCACAGTCTGAGTAGTGTAAGAGATACATAAGGGGGAGGAGTAGAGTAGGAGATAGGTGACATCACAGGGGGGAATGGTAGAAAGAAATGCAGTTCATTGGAGGTCAGTGTAACATGACAGATGACAGACACAGATCATGGAAAGAGGTGTGCCACTAGATAAGTCATGGAAAGTCAAGAAATGGAAGGTGTACACTGTTACTTATACCAAAGTTTCTTGCCGGGCATGCATGCGCACGTGTGCGCACCATGAAGCGCAAGTAGGGCAGTGTGCACGCGTGTAAAGCAGACTGAGCATGTGGGAGCATGTTGGGAGATGTTTAACACTGTTTGCGCGGGTGTGCGCGTGTGTAGGGCAGGCTGAGTATGTTGGAGGCTGTTGGCAGACGTGTAACAGTGTTTGCATGGGTGTACATGCATTTTAACCGAATAAGTAGATTCTGAACCATGTAAGCAGCATGTAAGCCACTGTGAGCGTGTTTCTGATGGTATGCACGTTGCTCCCCCCTGAGGAAACAGAGAGGAAAAAGGAAGCAACAGAATTAATAGGAAGCTAGCAGGGATAACTGCTGAAGCTAGCAGGTGAAAACAATTAGAAGTAGGCAATTACACAGGCAGAATAGTAGCCCAGCCCAGCACTTAAAACTCTGCAAACAGTAGTGCAGGATGTTTCTCTTAAGAGACACTGCAAGACAGGAGTAAGCTAATAGAAGTGAAAACTGAAAAAGTTTCACTCAGAGCAGAAATGTTAGGGGCTGCCATAGCTGTCATAATGAGGCATAGGCGACTTGCTGAGGGTGGTGACAATGCAGATGGTGCCAGACAGCCCACAGTGAGGAGACGGAGAAGAGTGTACAGGCCCAGGGTCACCTACCATGGGTTACATGAGCTGGAGATAGCAGAGCGCTATAGAGTGGACAGACAGCTCCTGCAGCAAATAGTTGAGGTGTGCAGGCCACGCCTCACACACAGAACCAACAGAGGGGAACCCATCCCAGTGGAAACCAAGGTATGTGTTGGCCTAAGAATACTAGCAACAGGTACCTTCCAGAGACCAACTGGCAATATGATGGGGATATCACAGGCATCAGCCTCCAGGGTACTGCACCAGTTCCTGGATGCCATGTCAGCACATGTCGGTGATCATGTATATTTCCCCAATGCCCGTGAGGTATTGGCCAGCAATATGCGTCTCTTCCAGCAAATAGCGGAATACCCTGAGGTAGTGGGTGCAATAGACTGCACGCACATACGCATCAAAGCACCAGCCGGTGAGCGGGGTAGGGCCTACATTAACCGCAAGGGCTTCCCCTCCATCAACTGCCAGGTCGTGTGTGATGCCCAGGGCATAATAATGAATGTGTGTGCTGGCTACCCTCGATTCCCACATCTGGCATTTGACGCAGCTGTACCAGACATTTGCCAATGGGGACATCCCACACGGACACCTAGTGGGGGATGCAGGTTATGCACTGGAGCCGTGGATGATGACACCCATCAGAAACGCACACACACCTGAACAGGAATGCCATAATGAGGCACACGCACAAACACGTAATGTAATAGAGCATGTGTTTGGGCTGCTCAAGTCACATTTCCGGTGTCTGGACACATCTGGTGGAGCCTTGCAGTACACACCAACTACATGTACCCAAATTGTCATGGTATGTGCTATGCTACATAATATGATCTTGCGAAAACAGCTGCAGCAGGACCAGCATAGGGCCGGGCCAAACAGCCCCCCACCATAGCCAAGGCCATCACAGGCAGAGCGTGACTCAGAGGAGGAACAACCTGAGCCTGCCCCAGTAGGCAGAAGGAGGCATGCCCAGTATGCCCTGGCCTTGGCAAAGAGGCAATGCATAGCACATACACTGGCTCAGTAGGAACCCTGGGAATGATACCCCCTCTGACTCACTCAAATAATAACATGGATGCCTAAAATGACATGACCTGCTCACAAACATGTACAGGGAAGTGTAATATGCGCACCCGACAGAGGCAGCCCTGCAGTACCACCTGAGGCATGAATGTCATGTGTTAAGTAATGTAACACCATGTACTATATGCACACATGAGCACCCTGACTAACATCCACCCTCACCAAGCATGAAGCCACAAAATGACGATGGGATGATCAAGTGCAATAACTGGCTGAAGTAATGCAGTTAGTCAAAGGGGAGCCAATGTGTTTCAGGCTGGGAAGACATGCGGAGCATGACATGATGCACCACCTGCTAGGGGTGGTGTGCACCTATCATGCCATGCCCCATGGATACTGGCAAAGGCTGTCAGTACCCACAGCATGCCCTGAATAGGTAAGTCTCAAAACACAAACCCACCTTCATAGGTTCTACAAGGGATAGGAACCTAGATGTAATGCTACCCAATGACAGATGTCTAAACAGCAAGATGTGTGCAGTGTAAATGCACACAGTATGGAGAATGCAGATATCAGTCCTGTAATAGAGAACTGGGTCAAGGCTCACATCAGCACCCTAACACTACCAGGTCACACCTCATACTGTGCTGTACAGAAGCAAAACATGGAACAAGCTACAAAAGGAGGGTGACTAGCAAGAAATGTCAAGGATAACCACACCCCCATGTTGGTACCACAACAAGAAGCAGCATGGATTAGCCATGGTCAAATACCAATGGCTAAAACCGCCTCCCAGTATATAGCCTGCTGCAGACTACTGTCCTAATACCAGGAACTGCACCTGGCCTATGTCAGAATACATGAATATATCAAGCCCCCCAAACCACATTATATTGCTTGACTGAAAATACCCAGACATACACCGAGCATTATACTAGCACCAACACAGTAGGAGAAAATTTCCCAGAATCCATAAACCAAAATGCCCAGGAACAATGTACCACTCCCACAACCGGCGTAAGCATACTGGATGTGATAATCAGCAACATGTGTACTAGATGGCAAGATGAGAAGTGTACCCCTCACTGGTAAGACCAGACCATAGAGTAATCGCACTGGATATACACATCCTGACCCCAGTCCCTGGCCAGAATACCACAGTGAAAAACATGTGTAAAGCATAGGTTGCAGCCCTCAAAACCGATGTTGAATCCACGAAAGGCCCTGTGCAAGTGCAGAATATGGGACACACCACAGAACATGTTATACAGGCATTCCATGAACACAGCCAGGAATGCTTGGAGTATGCAATCACAGATAACAACAACACACAATGCCATACACGCAGGCATCTGGCATGCTGGACTCCAGCCATTACCAAACCATGCAAGAGAATGAGGAAGCTACCACATGATAGAGCAAACATAAAGGGAAGTAATCACTGACCAGTAGTATGGCAATAACATATGTCCACACATACAATCCACTAAGTCCAGCCACAACAAGTAGAATCTGTGAATCCAGAGGCAATGTGACACCAGTCCCAAGTACACAGACAACCACAACACCCCCCAATAAATACGAATATATGTGATAGATGCAACCATGTATCCAAACCAGAGGTTGAGCTCCACCAACTCAGTACTGTCAAAGCTAGTCAGGAGGAGAAGGTAACCACATACACCACAAACCCAGTCCCACATAGACCTACCACAACTGTAAACCAAACACATAAACACAGACAAATATTCCCAGAGGCCTTAATTACAAACACACCACACCAACAGAAGCCTCCAAAGCAGATCACAAGCAACCACAACCTTCAAACATAGCACATGCAACGAATAGTACGCAAAGCTGGTGTGCCAGTCACAAGCCAGAAGGAGAAACAACATGCCTGATACAGTCGTAATAGGTGTCTGTATAGGCAGACACACTGCTGTCCCACTCACCAGACTGAACAAGGGAAAGGGTAGAGTAAGCTGCCTGTAGGCTGCCACAAAATGCCACATAACACAAGTACGCAGGTCACCCCAAAACAAGCAGAAATATGATGCACTCAGTGTCCATGCTGGTGTGAATTACCTGAGATGTACCTCCCTGGTCAACATGAAAAGAGACATGGATGGTCCCTCTGAGTATGTACCCCAGGCCGGTATGACACTGGCTGTGTGCAGCATCCAACCCTCACCAAGAATGATGCCACAGTACAAACACAGAATGCTCATGTTTAACAGCTGGCACAGTTACAGCTGTCAGTCCAAGAGGGTCTAATGTCTGTCTGCTTGAGATGTCAAGCATGACAAGCCATGCTGCTGTTCCAGGGATGGCTTGCACCTGTTACCTGTGTGCGTCTGGATACTGGATAAGGCCTTTGCCGCCTCCATAGAGTCGTATGTAGGCAAGGCCAAAAAGACTACCCACCACCCTAGAAAACATAAGTGGTAGGAAACATAAGGGTAATGCTGACCAATGCCAGATGTGTAAACTGCAATATGCATGCCACTGAGGCACTTCCCATTATGGCGAACATTGATGTCTGTGCAGTGACAGAAGCCTGCTGCAAGCCTAGTGATAGCACACCAGCACTACTAGGTTATACCACATATCATGTGTTATGGCCCCAACACCTGCACCAAAACATCAAAGGAAGGGGAGTATCCATATGCAGCACAGACACCCATATGGCCAGGTAACTGACAATGCACAAAGCAGCGGAGACCACCCATGTGCACCTAACTGTAGTCAAAACTGCTGTACAGTCTGTAGCATGCGACAGACCACACTCTCACACACAAGAACTCCACCCAGACATCCTGAAGACACTGGACAGTATGAATGTCCCACCAAATACCAGACAAGGTACACACAAATTACCACATAGGTGTCAAACCATTATGTATGCAAGGAGTAATCAGGGACCTAGGGACACAGGTCGACAGTAATCTGTCATGTGACACTCACAATGCCAATGTGGCTATGAAGATTGTCGATATTGGACACCGTATCATGAAAGGATTCACATCTACATCAACAGAGGTCACTGTGCCGCTGTACTGTTCCCTTATCAGACCCGTAATCTAGTACAATGACTCATATGGGATGTACCATACGTGACACCTGCAGCGGTTTGGAATACCTCATAATTACCCCACCAACAGGATAAAGGGTGTGAAATATATGTCATATGCTGCCTGGCTGTAGACACCCCAGCTGACTGCAGTCACAGACTGCCTACACAGAGGCATCGTATGTCTGTTGTACAAGGCCATGTCCAACACAGGAGTAATGGACAAGCTCCACCACAGGAAATCAAAGCCATTGGAGCTGTGAGAGTCACAGATGTCAGCCTCAACACATAATGAAATAAGATGTGCTGGAGGGACAGATACATAACCCAGAGGCTCCCCACACCCAGAAACAGGATCCCAATCCATGGTAGGCAGAGCCCCTCACTGACACCCCTCAACAGGAATATTGCCAAGTGGATGGATGACCGTACATGTATACTGGGGGTCCTCACTGTGTCACGACCAGACAGAGGCACAGTGAAGAACTTCATAAATGGCCATAATAGAACATAGCAAGGGGTGGCGAAAGACACACACACTCTGGCTAGGCTTACTAATGGCCTAGGGTGTATAGCCTAGTATGAACCCATGAACCTATGAAGATACAAAACGTACAGGACACTAAAGATAATCACAAGGCTTACCCAACTGATGGTAGGAACCATGTTGGGCATCCACAGATATGCTCCGAATCACACAGATATTACAAACAACATACCAAACACACACACATATTGCTAACATACAACCTGTCAGGTGCAGTGCAAACACCCCCCCCCGGAGTGCAAAATACCTATCCCAGCAGACTGATGCTCCCCTGACATTGCTGATGCTGAGGTAACAGCCATCATCTGCAAAGCAGAACACACAGCAGCAAAGGTATGTGATGGTGTCCTGTGCTGAGGCCAACATGGACTCCAAGAATAATGGAATGCCAAATCACACTACTGCCCAATGTCATCCTTACCACAGGATATGTACCCAAAGAGCAGTGTACAACAACAGTGGTCCATCACAACAAAGGTGTTGCCTGAATGGATACTCCAAACTACCACCCAAGGATCCTGACAAGCTTGTTCTGCACAGCTATGGAAAGGATCAGTATGTACCGCAGACAGAAGGCTATTGTGGACCTACTGATACTGGACCCTACACAGTGTGGCTGTCGTAACTGCAGAACCTGCCCCTAAACATGTCTGACCCATTTGAAGCAGTCATTAAGGTCATTGATGAGGGCAATGTGGTCCACACAGTGTAGCTGGACCGTGCACATGCTTCTAGACAATACCGTACGAGTTCAGTATGGATATGTTCACCAGCTTAAATATATACCCCTATGTCAGTAGAGGGGTTGCAAACCAGACCAAGGACAGAACTGACATGGTCAGACATGCCGCATCCATGTCAGACTACAAAGCAGATATGAGTGGCATCCCACAAGGCCGGGTCTTGGCCCCCCCCCATCCTGTATATATATGTCCCATAGGTATAGGCCAACATGGAAGGACTGTGACTGAACATGTATGCAGAGGAGTACAAACAGCCCACCATATCTGACCCCCAGCTGACACAAGCAACCCACAAAAGGGCCACCTACAAACAGACAACTGTAGCCATAGCCATGTCAGCAAGCTAATTGCAGAACTGTGTATAAACAACCACCGTGGATATACAGTAAGTGCCCACAAATTACCACACAGGTGTTAACCCATGACGTACCTAACATGTAATGTGAGACCTGGGTACAAAAGGTGATAGATATCCTGCACTGGACAAACATGTGGCTGTAGTGTTCACAGAAACATATACTATATACCCACCCAAACATGAAGGTTGGCAGATGTAGATAAGGGGAACTCACTGTGGCTCTGCAGTCATCCTCCATCAGCATCACAAGTGACTACAATAGCCCCTGTGGGATATACCGCAGCAGACACCTCCATCAACTGTAAAGTCCACAACAGTACCCCACCAGGAGTAGCAAAGAGCATGAACAGATGCCATGTGTTGCCTGAGTAAACAAACTGCAGCCCCACACACCGCCATACTGCCCAGCTACAGGCAAGCTGCGCCTGATGTATGAAGCCATGTCCAACCTGGAATGAATGAACATGTTGCACCTTGTACAATCTGAATGGCAGTGAGCTATGCACATGAGAGACCTGAACCCCAGCACTGACATACATAGGACAAGCTGTACAGAATGATCCATAACACAGAAGGCACCCCCACTCTTCAGTAAACTCCTGGTACAGGTCAGCCAGAGAGTCACATATCGACACCCCTCAAGAGGAATCCTGATAAGTGGATGGGAGATGGTAGGCTAACCCTGGGTATCACTGTTATGTCAGAGGTAGACGGAGGCACAGTATACTAACCATGACATATGTCATGGCAAACTCCAGTTACAATGTGTGTCAAAGGACAAACACACCCTGTGACTAGCATCAGAAATGGCCTAGGGAACATTGCTAGTGTTTGCCAATGTCCACCCATGTTGTGGAATACACTAGCAATGTTGGACGAGCCTGGTGTAGGTAGTCCATATCTGAACATAATGCAACATGGTCATATGTGCACAACTGGCCCCTACACAGTCTGTTGTGCTCACTATGAAGATGTCAAGCAGTCATAGGACTAAAGCCCAGGATACTGTCCACCACAGTGAAAGTACTGAACCAGTACACTATACGGTACTACAGTGTTAGGTCATTATGAAAGTATGTTGAGAACTGTCTGCAAAGTATCCCATGCAATCCCTGCAGGCACAGTATAATCCCTGTTGTGGCAGACACGAAGCAGTTGGCCAGTTAGTACACAACATGACACCCAACACACAACCATAAATGTGAGATATTGTTGAAGTTCACACACACCCAAATATGTGGTGAACTTCAGAGTGCAACATATGGAAAGCTCACACTGGGCATGCTCGCACACTTTGATAAATGAGGCATATGTCAGACAACATGCCATGGAAAGGCTGAACTGGGCATGCTCACACACTTAGGCCATATCTCCGTTTAGCAGTTGGCCACACATATCTGGTATTTGTATGTGTCAGTCCAGGAACCAACCACAACACAGCAATCTGCCCAGTGCACACAGTAAATGACTACAGAGACATAAGTGATATAGTGGATCGCCATCATATGCAAACATCTTCCACAGATACACAAGTTGGTCATAGGAACAGGGAATGCTATGGCAATAAAGACCTGCAAACAGTAGAACAGCACAACAAATATTGTGCATCCGACAATTGAACATATGGGTGTAGAGGTCAATACTAGGCTTGTTGCCCTAGGGAATGACAGCTCAGCCAGAGTGTGCTTGGCATCTGCATCCCCAGGACAGTAGGCTACTGTGCCACTGTAAAGTAGGTCACAGAAAGCAACATGTGAGGCTAGTGAGCTGTGCCTCTGTCAAGCAGGGGCACCGTGGAGGTCCCAGGGATTGAATGTGCTAAGCCACAGCCATGTTGTCGGTGTGTGCTGTGAGAGGGTTGCTGAGGATCTCTGACAGTAGGTGTCCGTCAATAACAGACTGAGGGGAGCCCTATCTGCATTCTCTGGATGATTCCACTGTCAACACTGTGTTGTAATGAGTATGTGTGAATGAAGTGCCGTGCCGGAACTGTTCACAGATGTCCTCCCTCTGTGGGCTACAGCTCTGCAATGTATTAGGTCACTCTGTCTGTTGTACGGCGCATATATGGCTGGTGTACAGCTGACAGGTGTCATGTTGTGGAGCAGTCATGGGTATATGTGGGATAGCATGACCAATGCAAACCGTACACATGCTCATAGAATGCAATTGTCAAGGATTATGCTGAGTGGCCAGTATAGTCCCCCAGCATGGGTCCTCTGAAGTCGCCCACCCCAGTCTTCACAAGTGTAGAGTCTGCTTGTGCTAAATACAGTTTGTGTGCAGTGACAACCTTGCCTGGGGGTGGAGATGGGATATGGATGTCCAGGGAAAGGTGGGTATGGTCAGATATCAACAGTGGTGGTCTACCTCTGGTGTGGAACAGTGAGTACCCACGTTGCAGATGGACAGGTGCAATATGTATTCCCCCATGTGGCTGTGGTGTGTGGTTCTGCCATAGCACATGGACCCACAAATTGTAGTGGCTGTAGGGTAAAGTGGTAGAGGCCTGAGTAGTTCTCACACACAATATGCCTATACCTGATGTTAACAACTGGAATGGTGTATGTGAACACCTGCATATCCTGGCACTGTTCCCAGGGAAGCTAAGTGTGTGTCCTGGATGTGGGTGTGGTGTTCTGGACTGGTTGTGTTGTGTGTTACAGGTCCTGTGGTCCCAAAGCATGGTATAGAACATAACCTGCCAGTGCGATGTGCATACCTGACCCTGAAGTAGGTGGCTGCAAATGCATATATATGCTATCCCCCACCTGACAGGTAGTACTACATGTACATACCTCTGTAGAAATAAAGATGTCAGCACCCTATAAATACTGCAGGTGCAGAACAGATGCCCAGTAATTCGGATAGTGCGCTCTGCTAATGCATCTCCCTCAAGTGTCATAATATAGTTAGGTAGGGGTTCAAATCCTGCAAATGCTCAGTGTGTGTGGGTGAGTGGGGTTTGTGTGTGTGAAAGGCTGTGAGAGGGAAATGTCCCTTTTGGCAACTGGGAGAACACACTACAGGATGCACATTCCCCTTTCTAAACACAGATGATGTCAGCACCCTATAAGTACAGCAGGAGAAGGGAAGCCTCCCACTAATGCGAATAGTGCACTCTGCTAATGCGTCCGTCTCAAGTGTCAGAACATAGTCAGGTAGGGGTTTGAATCCTGCAAATGCTCAGTGTGTGTGGAGGGGGCTAGTGTGTGTGCAAGTCTGTATGAAGGAAATATCCCTTTTGGCAACTAGGAGAACACACGACAGGATGCACATTCCCCTTTCTAAACACTGATGATGTCAGCACCCTATAAGTACAGCAGGAGAAGGGAAACCTCCCAGTAATTCAAATAGCGCACTCTGCTAATGCGTCTCTCCCGAGTGTCATAATATAGTTAGGTAGGAGTTTGAAACCTGTAAATGGCATGTGTGTGCGTTTGGACGTGGGGACTCTGTGTGTGTGCAATTCTGTATGAAAAACATGTGCTTTTTTGAAATCAGGGGATCACACTACATGATGCACATTACCCTTTCCAAACAGTGATGATGACAGCACCCTATACATACAGCTAGAGAAGAGACATCTGCCAGTACTCAGAATAGCACAACCTGCTACAGCGTCACTCTCAAGTGCCATAACATATTTAGGTAGGGGTTTGAAACCTGCAAGTGTGTTTGGATGTGGGGAGTTTGTGTGTGTGCATTTCCGTATGAAAAACGTGTTAGTTTTGGCAATCAGGAGATCACACTACCTGATGCACATTACTCTTTCAAAATACTGATGTTGTCAGCACCCTATAAGTACAGCCAGAGAAGAGGAACTATCTAGTAATCCGAATAGTGCACTTAGCTAATGCATCTCTCTCACGTGTCGTGACTTAGTTAGGTAGGGAAATGAATCCTGCAAATGACAAGTGTGCGTGTGTGGGGGTAGTAGGGTGTGTGTAAATGCAAGTGTGAAAGAACAGATCCTTTTGGCAAATACTACAATACACCAGATGCTGCATATTCCCCCAGTAAACACAGGGGATGTCACCACACTATCAGCACAGCCAAACAGGGCTAGTTGGCTAGTAATGCCAATAGTGCGCTCTGCTACTGTGTCTATTACCTTTGCCAGAGTACAGATAGGTATGTTTTGGTAACCCACAACTGCCACGTGTGGTTGTGTCACACATTATGACCTTGCGTGGGTCTTTGTACATAACAATGCATGCCATTGCCTAAACCAGCAATGGCATTGCACACATGATGTATGTGTGTGACACATACACATAAATACCCGTGACCTGCAGTAGTTACCATGTCTGACACATGCCTCGAGTGGATAAATGGTATTTGCAATGTATACCGATATGACTGTGTCTTACTGTACAGGGTCCGCACGCGGTATGTGTCTATACAGTGTGGGTGTATATGGTAAAATACCTACAGCAGGGGATACACATCTGGTCTGGGCCATATAGTGTACATGTAGTCGATGTACAGGTGCTGCATGTTCCCACCTGTTGTGGTAGTGGTAACATGTCATTCCACTGCAATTCAGTGACCACATGCTGTGAACCCTTCAACTAGTGTGTTATAGCTACAGTAATGCTCACGCACAATGTTTGGCTAGATGCAGTCCAGCCATATAAACACAGTTCTTGAGACTGTCATATTGCCAGTGTTGTTATGGAGGATAGGTGGTCTTCCTGTGTATGGGAGGGTTGTGTGTGCCAGGCTATGAACCAGATGGCAGTCTGACACACTGTTAGTTGCACATGATTAGGCCCTGATGCTTTGTGCTGTGCCAACAACCTGGAGGTGTGTGTATCTGTGGTGCCTTGGGATACCACCCCCCTGTCCATGTCTGTTACATGTGTAGGGGATGACAGGCATGGTATGGGGCATAACCTGTCAGTGATGGGTAACACATGTGAGCCATGTATCAGGAATCTGGTACTGCACAGACATTGCAGTTCACCATGCTGAGGACAGTGTCCGGTGCATGCATCTTGTGGTGTACACTGCTGTTGTTGTGTAGCAGCACTGTTAGTGTCCTAACCTGTGTGATACCCACGGAGGTGGCTATGTAAACCATGTCCTGCAGCATAAGGCAGTATGTGTGTATCAAGGAGCTTTGCCATTATACATCGGGCCATGGGTGTCACGTGCAAGATGACCCTTGCACATCATTGTGGTTTCCCTAGCATGTAAGCACACGTTGACAGCCAGCGGATACCCTATGAATGACATTGGAGACTGAGCATAATGTAGACATACAACACCCTTCCCACATATAGTGGTAGCATACCTGGTGAGGGTATGTTGGCAACCAAGATCAGGCTCATACTGGCTTGTGCCACATGCTGAGAGATCCATTCTATGTTCCCTATCATGTAGTCCAGGGAGGTATGTCTCAGGTCAGCCATACTGGCATGGTCAATGAGTGAGTCATATGTGTCCATGCCTCTGACTGACCTGTATGCATGTGTTCTGTGGTGGACCATAGTGCCCCTGAGGCATATCACTGTGACCTTCACCAGATACAGCCTGTTGAGCGGGACCCCAGTGCAGCACCCAAGACAGGTACCTGACACGCCTGTAGCAGGTGTGTTGTGTAGCCCTACAGGCTGTGAGTGTGTGGCACACGGGATGTGTGTGCCATGTGTGGCATGTGCTCTGTTCCGATGGAACATATGCCTGTGTGCCAGCTGCGGAGGTGTGTGATGCTCAGGCAGGATGCTATTCTGAGTCCCCACGTATGCCCCAGTGTGTTCAGCATGCTGTCAGTGCGTGTCAATGTCTGACTTGTATTGTAGTCACTGTAATATTTTTATTTATTTATTTATCTTACATTTGTTGACCGGGATAGTCCGACTGGATGCATGTCCATTTCCAGCGGAGGCCCGGGGAGAAAAGCTACAAGGGTAAGCAGATACAGCATTACATAATACCAGCATTACATATTACAAACAGATTATTTACAGAGATTACATAAGTAAGCAAGTTAAACATGTTCCACAGGTTAAAGTTAGTCCTGAGCACAAGTCAGGATTAAATTAAATTACACAGTAAACTGGTTAACAGATTTTACACATTCGAGTTAGCCAGGCTTGATACATTGATATAGCCAGTTAAGTGACAAATGTTGTTTGAGTCTAGTGTTAAAATGACCTAAGGTGGAAAGTAAGGTAATAGCTGGAAGTGAGTTCCAGGATCTACTTACAGAGTTTGCAAAGAGAGAATCACCGGCTGTGTTATTAAATTTGCTAGTCTGAATTAGTAGTTTGTTAGAGGATCGAAGCGGTCTATGATTGTTATAGGGGGTGATAATATCTGAAGTGCAGGAGTATTGTCCGGATTATAGAGGATTTTATAGGCCATAATCAGTTGGTTATACTGTATTAGGCTGGGTAGTTCAAGCCAACCAAGCTGATTTAGATTGATGCAATGATGTGTCCTAAAAGGCAGCCCAGTGGCAAACCTGGCAATGTGGTTGTAGCAAATTGAGTGTTTGTTAAGGACAGTCTTGTTCATATTCGAGAGTAGAGGGGATGCATACAGAAGGGTTGAAAGAAGGTGTGAGCGAGCTATGGCAATTTTAGCTGGAGGGGTTAGGAAGGATTTTATTCTGTAAAGTGACCCTAGTTTTTCATTGATGGCTTTGATAATTTGGTTAACATGTAGGTCACATTTGAGATTATTGTCTATGATGACACCTAATAGTTTAGTAGATGGGTCAGGGGAAATTATTGTGCCATCAGTTGATGTTATGGTAAAGGTGAAAGCGGTAGACCTACATGTTGGTGAAATAACAGCAGTTTAGTTTTTTGGGGATTTAGGATCAGATGATGTTCAGAAAGCCAGTTTTCTATTGTATTAAAGGTGGTCTGGGTAGCTGGCCATAACTCTACTGGAGATGTGGCTGAGCAGATCAGAGTAGAGTCATCAGCATATTGGATACAGCTGACTTTTTGGATGACAGTATAAAGGTTGTTAATGAAGATGGAGAACAGCAAGGGCCCTAGTATAGAGCCTTGTGGTACTCTGAGGGTGTTAGGTAGAAGGTTAGAGAGTTTGTTCTGCCAGAGGCCAGCCTGCTGTCGACCATGCAGGTAGGATTTAAACCATTGGAAGGCTCCAGTATCTAGACAGAATGTTTGCAGGGTGTGGATTACAAGTTGGTGATCAACCATATCGTATGCCTTGGAAAGACCCAAAAAGAGGGCTGAGGATATATAATTAGTGTTGCAAGTATGGTTTATGGTGTTAGTAAAGGCTAGGAGGCCTGAAGTAGTGCTGTGATGAGGACGGAAGCCATGCTGAGTATCTGCCATAAGGCGATTTTGGATTAGGTGGTGCATGAATTGTCTATGAATAAAGTTTCCATAATCTTTGCAAGTGGAGAGAGTATAGCTATTGGCCTATAATTGGAGAATTCAGTAGAGCTGCCTCCTTTGTGAAGTGGGATTACATAGGATATTTTCCAGATGGTGGGAAATTTAGATTCTACCATGGTTCGTTTGATTAGTTTTGAGACGGGGTAAGCGATAGCATCAGCTGATTTTTGTAGGTACTCGGCAGGGAGTTGATCAGCAGAAAGTGTAGTGGGTTTTACTTTTTCAATCAAGGTACGGAGAAGTGAAGTGGTGACTGGTTGGCAGCTGAATGCAAGTAGGTTTCTAGGGGTGCTACTTTCAGGACCAGGAGGGCTAGGAGGTAGATGGCTAGCTAGGGCTTGAAATGTCTCAGTAAAGAATTGGTCAAAACTAGCAGAAACATCTTCAGGGGTTTTATCAATAGCAGCAGCAGGGATTGGGGTTGAAGTTTGTCCAGGATGTAGTATATATGACATGCCACCTGACAGGGTATGGCATTACTGGGTTCAGAGAGCTCAGTCCCCAGATTGACTGTGTGGTGGCATCCCACACATGTGTTGTACATTCCTGGCCAAGGGTGATGGCTGACTGCATACATGTGGCAGCTGTGACATTGCCATGACTCACATAAACCACAACTGGACCATAGAGGTGATTCACAGGTTACCTTTGCACATGCTACCCTAGAAGTGTGATTGCCATGGTGAGTACCAACACATAGGGCCAATGGGGAACAACATACCGAAGGTGTGTATGTGTGGGTGTACCGCTACTGTTTCATAGCACTGACATATATGACTGCACACGTGGGTAAATGCCAGGTAAGACATGTGCAATGTGTCACAGGCAACGTACATGCATACAGGACAGTGACGTTCTGTCATGTGTAAAGTTGACATACGTATCGTATGCTATGCAGATGTCACTAGGAGTCTACAGAAGCACTGTAACTCTGCATTGCAGGTGTAAGCAGTGTTCCAGGGAACCCCAAGCGAACATGCATGCAAACAAAGCTACAGTAAGCAGGGCTGGATGTAGTGCATTGTACAACAAAGAAGGGGTAACAATAACAGTAAGTAACAATGCAAATATGTAGGCACTATCAACATGTACCCAGGAATACACAGCGCAGATGCCCAAGGTAGAACTGATATTATGTCATAGTTATTTGTGTTTTGGATTACATTGGTACTGCACACATATCTACATGCGCAAACATCCACATTGCATAGTCGTTGTGGGCAACTTGACACCATTACTGTACATGTCCACCATTGCATATCACTACTTGCGTTAGCTTCCCCCCTGTGCTACCCATGTATGTGGCTATCTGTTGACAACCTTACCACCGGCATGCAATTATGTGCAGCTGTTACACATCCATTTTAAGGAGTGTTTTGAGCGAGTGCATTATGAGATTTAGACTTCTAGCGTTTAGTAGCATGACCCTCAGATTGCATTTGTTTGTAGCTGTTACACTTTGGTATGTACTATGGGTGCAGATAACAATTCAGGACATTCATACAGTTAATGCAGCAGGCATGCTGGGATATACACACAGTCATAGCAGCACACTGTACTGTTACCAACATGATACTACTACTTCTATACTTCTATGTAGTCACCCTGTGCATCAGCAACATGTTTACCTGTTCCCACAATGATGTTGGAGATTGCAGGAGGTGGCACAGTGTCATCATATGCACAGGGTATGAATTAGGTATGCCTGAGTCAGCCACTGATACCACCAATTGACATGTGTGTGTATGTGTGTTGGCTGCCTTGAACCAAGTGTCTGTTATGGCACAAATGTCGATGTTCTCCATTTTAAGGAGTGTTTTGAGTGAGTGCATTATGAGATTTAGACTTCTAGCGTTTAGTAGCATGACCCTCAGATTGCATTTGTTTGTAGCTGTTACGGTGGTAATTTGGTCTTTGGAACACCGCCTAAAAAAGGCACTATAGGGGTGGCAAGAGCCTTGGCCAGTATCTGGAAGCCCAGGGGTGACAAATGCAGGCCATCTCACAAAGACACACACACACACACACACACACACACACACACACACACACACACACACACACGTATTTCATCTTTGATTAAACATTTTTTTCATAAAATGTACATATTATATACATTATTTATATTTTCTTTTGTATGCACACTCAAAATTACTCTTCTGCTTATTAATCCCATCTCCATCTCAGTCATAAATGACATTATTTCATTCAAATTTCATCTTTTGTTATATAATTTGTTAAATAATGGACTAAATGTATGTTGTCAGCCTACAAGAGAATGAACTTTCTCCAGCGGAATGTTAATATACAGATATCCATCCATCCATCCATCCATCTAGCCAGCCATCCAGCAATCCATCCACAACCCTTTTTTCCCATTTTTGCACATGGGGTCGGAGTGTCACTTCAACAGTGACAATCATCTAGAGCCAAGGTTTACACCACCAAGTGGTTACAGATATCCCCTGGTAAAAATCAAACCTGCCACCTCATGGCAGCATATTAAGCTGCCATGAAGCAAAAACTGGGGAAAAAAAGCAAACAGCAATGATTATTTATGCACACTAAACCCAGCTTTGTTGTTCAGTGAGCATAAAATAAAAATGTAAATAAAACGGAAAAAAAGAGTTAACTAGCAAAATTAAATTTAACAGCAGTTACAATGGCTTGCCATTTTACTTACCCCTTGTTAAATGCAGTTTTAAAAAGCTGCATTTAGTTAGGTAAAAAATTAAAGAAAAATGTAATTTTAAGACAGAGAGAGTGTGCTTGTGTGTGTGTGTGTGTGTGTGTGTGTGTGTGTGTGTGTGTGTGTGTGTGTGTGTGTGTGTGTGTGTGTGTGTGTGCATCTATGTAAATAAATAAATAAATATGTCTGAGTCTATCCCTCTACATGTGTATCTGTTTGACTTTGTGTGTGTTGACATTAAATGCTTATAATTTGGATGTAAAATAGTTCCTTCTTCAACAGTTATATGCTACAGCAACACTAAAACATTACATGGAGGAACTAGTTTACATGAAAAATATAAAAAACATTACTAGTTTTTGTGTCTTTCGGCTTTTCCCGGTTAGGGGTCGCCACAGCGGAACTCCGGTCTGCTAATGATTGGCAGTAGATTTTTACGTGCCAAGTTGCCGGCCCTGACACACAACCTTCAACGAAGGTACGCCCATTCACGCATGTCTCCACACAGAAGAGCCTCTAGCTGAGAATCGAACATGACAATGTCTTACTGTGAGGCAAAAACGCTACCAACATTACTAGTAAAAATGCAAATATGACAATTTAATGGATAGCCCATAAACTAAGCATAATAATGCCCTCCAGAATGGGTGTTATTAGGGAAGCAACACTCTTCTAGAGATATAGAGGTCCTGAGCCTGCAGCATTAGGACTCACGACACCCTTAGGTGGGTGTCATTTTCTTAGTAAGACCCACAGTGTCAGGCATTACTGCTTGCTTGCTTATCACATCCCTCTTTGCATGCATGCCAGATCCGTCTCATTAAAATTACACCATACTTTCTTAGCTCTGGTGGCATATAAGGATAAAGCTTATGAAACCCAAGATCAATTAGTAGCTCAAACACTTGGTGGGGCTGGCAGAGGAAGGGGGAATACCCATCCTGGGAGGGAGCAAGGTAGTGTAAGACTACCAGTGCCACAGTCCCTCAGAGGTGACATGAAACTTCAAGAAGTGGTCCTTCTAGTAGTTGTTTGACCAGCAAGCTGCTTCACAGATTGTTTTCATTATGAGTACAGAGCAATATGCACCCATATGGGGAGGGCATTGTGGTCCCCATTGCAATGTAAATTATCTCTCCCCTACCCAGTAGATGGTTTAGGCCTAAATAAATATGTTGTACAGACAAAATGATTGACTTCAACAATTGGCTAAGCTTCTGGTGTCATTCTAAACGGATCCAGTATCTGTCTGCCTGGGATGACATAGTCGACAGACCATGATGCTTTGCCAGAGATGGCCTGCACCTGTCACCCCTGGAATTCTGGATACTGGCTAAGGTTCTTGCTGCCCCTATAGTGCCTTTTTTAGGCAAGGTTCAAATGACAAATTCACCACCATAACAGGAGCAGGTAAGCAAAAACTGAGGGTGATGCTACTCAATGCTAGAAGTCTAAATCTCAAAATGCACTCACTCGAGGCACTCCTTAAAATGGAGAACATCGATATCTGTGCAGTTACTGAGACCTGGTTCAAGGCTCCAGAGAGCACCCCTGCACTACCAGGCTATAACTCATACCACACTATTTGGCCATGTAACCTGGACCGGAACACCAAAGGTGGAGGTGTGTCCATATTCATTAAGGATATCCACACCTCCAGGCTAGTTGCTCAGCATAATGCATCTGAGGTAATCCAAGTGCAACTAACTCTGGGCAAAACTGCAATTGAAATTGTAGCTTGCTACAGATCCCTCACCATGCCCCAGGATTCCCACGCCTCTTTTCTTGATGTACTGGAAAATATTAGGGTTCAACCAAGCACCCTAATAATGGGAACGATTTCAAGTACCCCACCATTAACTGGGAAAACTACTCATGTACCAACTCCTTCACTCAACACTTTCTGGAATTCATAAACTCCAATGCCCTGGATCAACTTATCCATACCCCCACCAGGGGCAACAGTATCCTAGATCTAGTCATTACCAACATGAGTGACTGGTGTTCCACACCTGAAGTCAACGCCTCATTTGTCCGATCCAACCATAAGCTAATTACCCTAGATATCCACATCCTGCCCCCACCCCCCATTAAGGAAACCATGGTAAAAAATTTCTCCAAAGCCAACTTCATGCTTCTTAAGACAGAAGTGGTGAACTTCATGACACCCATGCAGATGGACAATGCAGTTACAACTACTGAATCCTACACAATTGCATTTTATAAGCACTTACACGAGTGCATGGATCGTGCTATCCCAAACAGAACCAAGATGGTATCCTCCAAAAAAAGGAAGCCAGTCTGGTGGTTCCCTGCCATAAACAAACTGTACAACAGAAGGAAGAAACTGTTGCAAAAGAGAGTAAAATTCCATGAGTGGAGGAGCTCCCTGGTCAGCCTCAGTAAGAAGCTGCGATCCCTGATAAAATCCTCCAAAGCTAGTTACGAAAACAAAATCGCCACTGATTCTAAAGACAACCACAAAGCATTCTATAGCTATGTCAAGAATCTCAATGGCAACACTCAGATCTGCTCTGAGTTAAAGCACAATGGCACTAAATATACAGACCCAACTGATACTGCCAACATCCTGGCAGATAGGTTCATTGCTAACTTTACCCCCTCCCACCCCCTAAAGAGCCCATCTTTATACCAGAAGAATGCAAGGTTCCTGTAATCATGGCTGCACATGTAAAAACCACATTCTCCAAAGCCAAGAACACAGCATCCATGGGACCAGACAACATCCCAGGCTGCATTCTACACAAACTACAGAACGAACTGGCACCCCACCTAAGTACCATGTTCAATCATAGCCTCACCTCAGGCTTTGTGCCTGCTGAATGGCGCACAGCGACGGTTATCCCACTCCACAAGGGGGGGAGCCACCATGGACCCTGGGAACTACCACCCCATTAGCCTGACAAGCCTGGTCTGCAAGGCCATGGAACGTATCATCATGGAACTTATAAACAAAGACATTGGTAATCTCCAAACTCTGGACCCCACCCAGTCTGGGTTTGTAAAAGGCAGATCATGTCTCCTAAACCTGATAGACTTCTTTGAAGCAGTCACCAAAGCAGTAGACGAGGGTAAGGTGGTTCACATAGCCTATCTAGATCTTGCCAAGGCTTTCAACACCATCCCCCACTCTGGAATTATAGATAAACTCACTAAACTAGGTATAAATACCTATGTCACAAGATGGGTTGCCAACTGGCTCACTGACAGAACCCACATTGTGAAAGTAGCAGACTCCAAATCCGACTTCAAACCAGTGACAAGTGGAGTACCACAGGGTTCAGTCCTGGGTCCTCTCCTGTTTGGTATCTACTTCTCTGAAGTACAGGTGAACACAGAAGGTCTTTGGCTAACGAAGTTCGCAGATGACTGCAAACTAGGAGCCATAATCGAAACTCCTAATGATGTGGACATCCTACAAAAGGGCCTCACTGAGACAGATGCCTGGTGTCAAAGCCATGGCCTCAAGTTCAATGCCAAAAAGTGCATTGTCATCACCTTTGGAAAAACTCTGTACACATGAACTACAACAAAGGCTGTAGTATACTTAACACCGAAAGTGTGATAAGAGACCTAGGGACACAGGTGGACAGTAGTCTCTCCTTTGATAATCACATCACCACAGTAGTCAGGAAATCCTTCTACATGGCACACTTCATCACAAAAGGTTTCTCATCCAGAAAAAAAAAAGGTCATTGTTCGCCTCTACTCATCACTCATTAGACCCATTATAGAGTACAATGCCTCATTTGGTATGTACCTCACCAGACATCTACAACAACTGGAAAGGCCACAGAAATACCTCACAAAGAGGATTACTGGCCTCAAACAGATGCCCTACGCAGACCGTCTCAAAAAACTTCAGCTTTACTCCATCGCATATCGCCTACTCAGAGGTAATCTCTGCCTAACATACAAAGCTATGTCAAACCCAGAGCTGTTGGACATGCTCCACTTAAAGAAATCCCAATCCCTCCGAGCTACATGCTCTAGGGACCTAAACCTTGTCACCACAATAAACATAACATGCCGGAGGGATAGATTCCTGTCCCAGAGGCTTCCCATACTCTGGAATAAACTACCTATCTATATCAAACAAAGCTCCTCGTTAGCACTCTTCAAAAAAATCTTGATGATTGGATGGGAAATAGGAAATTCACCCCGGGGATCACTTCTGTGGCTCTGCTCGACAGTGGCACAGGAAAGTAATTTTCTTGGGTGGCAAAAGCCAGGGTACCTTTTTGGCTGGCTTGTATAGGCCCCAGGGCCAATAACCTAGTACCTACCTATGAACCTATGCTGTCATTAATGGGATTCCACCAGGGGCACAAACCACCACTGCAGCTACCTGTATAATGGTCTTTTCCAGCCAGGTCTCACCCTCACTGGGGAATTCTTTCCTATCAGTTAGGTCTCCTAGAGGACTGGTCTAATTCCCGGTGGTGTGCAAGAGCCAAGTTTTGTATGCTATTGTTATTTTTAAGCTGTAGTTTTCTGTAACTTAACATAATAGCCTCACAATGATCTAATGGTACCTTATTTTTATTCCTGCAGCTTTTGGTTGTATTTGTTATACAGCACTAGTGGTACAACTCGCCTCCTCATTATTCTGAGGGATTAAAGAGATATGTTATTTACGAGCCATATCTACTAGTACAATTAACTGCTCCCAAACCTGTTTTTCTACTATATTTTATTGTAATAAGAGAAAGAGAGTGAAACACTGGGTAACTAAGTCCTTACTTTACCATTAGTGCTTAAATTGTGCCTGACTACCTATAATAAACCCTTGCTTTAGTGGTGTCTCATCCAAAACCTGTGGTCAGGTAGTGTGCACTTACACATTTTTTTTTACCTGTTCATTGTGTTGCAAAGCAGCCACGGTCTTTCTGTCTTTAAAGATTTTCAGGAACCACTGTCTTAGGCAATTTTGTTTCATATGGTAACTGATTTTATTCACCTACTGCATCTGGTTGTTGTATTAGTGTAGTGATCTAAATCTCATCTTAGAGACTACAACCTGGTTATTGTTTTTTTTTTTTTTTTTTTTTCCCCACTGCAAATTACACATATTGGAATTGCTATACCCACTGCTTATGTAATTATTGAATCTGTTATCTACCATTGAGGCCTTAGAAATAACTCACTGTAGAGCTTATTTGCTTGCTGAAATGTGTTATTATTGTTTATAATGTATCTGCAAAGCCTGCATTCGTCTATTAACTACATTGCTCTACTCCAGCTGAACTGCTAACTTCCTCTTACCCCCCATCTCCTGACCTGGACCTGGCTACATACTTCTAACCATTTTATCTTTCTCGCTCAGTCTGCATCCCATACCTAATCTCACTTGCTCTTTCATACCTATTCTCTTGTCTTTATAGAACTGTTTCTCCATTCCTCTCATAGGCTATCTAACCTCTCCCCTTTTTCTTTCTAGGTTGTAAAGCCTGGTGTATCAATACCCCAAGATCCAAGCTACAAATTTTGCCCAGCAGCAGGTTTAACTGAACACTATGGCTCCACAGAAAAAAATTCCAACGTTTTTGATGTTGTAAAGACTGGTGTATCACTATCCCAAGACCCAAGCTACACTTGCCCAGCAGCAAGCTTATCTGAACACTATAGTTCCACAGAAGAAATTCCAACTTGTTTGATGTATGTCTGACATCTGACAGCTATTCCTTACCTGCAACATATCCTACCCCTTAAAGCCACTTGCACACCACCCAGCCTGACCCCCCCCCCTTTGCTGTAATAAGTCACCATCTTTACTTTTCTTTTCAGAATTTTTCCCTCCATAAATACCTTTACCTGCCCTCCTCTGCTAGTTGGTCTACCCACTAAGTCTGAAAGTGCATACTTTACATTCAAAACTAAGCCCTGTGCTTCTGACCAAACCCAAAAACTTTTCTAACCTGTTTGACCTTGCTCTTTCCTACTTGCACAGTTACTTTCTTATTCACCTTTTTACCTACTATAGCATTTCACTAAGTGACTGCCTTTTAAGTTGCTCAAACAGCAAGACACATTTTTTGCTTCACTTTTGCAGCCAGCTGCATCCCGGTCCAGAGCTCTTCATTTGCCATCTCTATAATCGGGCTCACTCCGCTCCCCTACCCTACCCCCATTCCTACCCACCGCTGGAAAAAAAATTCCTTTATAGCTAACCATTTTGACCCTGCCCCCCTTAACTCTAACTTCCTGAGCACCTTAATCAATCAAGTCCAATTACTGCTATCTAAATCCCTCCTGCACCTCTACACATTACTCCTCACTCCACCGACTACTCTCCTCCCCCTCCATTTTTTACCAATCATACAAATCTTCCCCAGTTACACTCTCACCACTCTCTCTTGCAATACCCTCCCCTTAAACTACATTATGTTCTTCCCTCTCCTTTCATCCCCTCTTCTCTCACTCCTCACATCCTTTCTTCTCCTACTCCTTCCAACCTCACCTCATACCACAATCAACTAAACCTACATCTCTGCTCTCCAGCCTCCTCTCACTACAATACGCACTCATATGCCCATTACTCTTCTCCCATATCACCCTCACTCTTCTCCTTTACTGAATTCACTCTCCCCAAAATCAAACTACCTCCCATGTCCCCCTCACTTTACAGAACCAAGCAAAAAACTCTCTCTCACACTACTCCTCTATCCCGTCTACACCCTCCAGCTCTCAGATTATGTTCATGCCAACCCTGGCCCCAATTTTAAGCCATCAACTCCTACCACAGCCTACTAAACCCCTCTGTGCATACCTAACCTCAACCCCAAACATCTATCTCTTGACTCTATCAACATCCACAGTATCCTCAATAAGACAACTGAATTTCACTCTTGGATAGAGCAATATTCCCCCAAAATTGTTACACTCTCTGAAACATAGCTAAAATGTCACAATTTAGAAAATAAATTTCTTCCCCCTGGATACAACATTATACATCATGACAGAACACATAAAAAGGTGGAAGTGTTGCCATTGTATACTCTGACATCCCAACCCTTCCCCCTCTTTTCACCCAGTAGAACTCATTATAGCTAATTACAACCCCTACAATAACAAAACCCTAACAAGTCTCCATCTACACACCCCCAGGAGATAACATACTGGTATTAGAACAGATTCTCCACTGGATGTCTGACAATTTTCCCTATGGGACCATAATACTTGGCGATGTCAATATTAATTGGCGAACCCTCTGCTCTAACTCCCCTACCACCAGCATAAACCCATATGGATAAACTCAGCTTATCTCTACTCCCACTTTTCATCATAAGCCCACTAATACTAGCTCTGTCATTGACTGGATTCTTGTCTCTAATCCTCAGCTTATTCACCACCCTGAATCCCTACCAGACTCCATAAGCAATCACAGCCCAATACATATCCAAAGATTCTCCCCAACCACTCTTGACCTCACAAATTTAAAGAATGTTGAACGTTAACTAACTTTGACCCTGAGATTTTAACAATTCTCTCCAAGCTATAGACTGGTCCTTCCTATCTTTCCTACCTCTAGATGAAGCTGTGCTTCAGTTTAACACCATCTTCTTTAACACACTTAACTCTCTTGCCCCACCCAGAAGTGTCAGAGTCAAATCTCAGTGCTCTCCTTGGCTCACTAACTCTATCCAGTCTCTAATACACAAAAGAGATAACACATGGAAACTCTGGACCAAAACCAAATTTTCCACCAACTTTCAAAAATATAGACAACTCTGGAATCTGTCTAAAAAGCACATTATTAATGACAAAAAACTACTACCACAATCATCAAACTACTTCACCCAGAAACCCCAAAAAGTTCTGGAATACTATTAACCATATACTCCACCCTGGCAATCCTTCCACACCCAACCCCTGCTCCTATAACACACCCCTAGAAACTGCATCTCTCTTCAGCTCATACTTTATTGATACCATCAATAAATTCATGCAGACAGCCAACCCACCCAATCTTTCACTACACACCACCCCCAACTGCACAACTCCCCCTTCTCACTAAAAACAGTTCCTAGTAGCTACATTAAAAACCTTCTGCTTAAACTAAAACCATGTTCCCCTTTAGCTGATAAATTGCCATCACTCTTCCTGAATACTGCTGCCAGATCTACAGCATACCCAGTCTCCATCCTCATATATTGCTCCATTAGAGAATCCACTGTCTCCTCTATTTGGTAACAAATCCACATGATACCAATCCACAAAGATGGGAATCCCATAGAACTCTCAAATTACTGACCTATAGCCATACTCTCTCCCCTTTGTAAAATACTTGAACACTGTGTCCACAAACAATTCTTAGCCTACCTCACTTATGAAAACCTTATCACCCCTATGCAGCATGGCTTCTGCCCCCACCATAATACCACTACTGCTCTCATCTCCTTGACTATGTCTATCTCCCTTGCCAGATATAACAATAAACTAGTGCCCTGCATCTTCTTAGACCTCTCTAAAGCCTTTGACATGGTCTACCACCCCATACTCCTTTCCAAACTGTCCTAACTCAACTTATCCACACCAGCTATCTCTTGGTTCAACAGCTATCTCACAGACAGGCAGCAATCCATCAAATGGCTCTCCACTCTCTCCCCCTTTCTCCCCATCAAAATGGATGTCCCTCAAGGCTCAATTCTAGGTCCCCTTCTTTTTAACATTTTCACCAAGCAACTTCAATCACCACTCCTGCCCCCAGTCCTCACTCATACAGTACACAGATGGCACCACTATCATCTCTATTGCTGACAACCCTACTGACCTGCTAATCATCACACAGAAATCCTTCAACCTAACTGAATCCTGACTTACTAATAACCAACTCATACTCAACCCCAAAAAGAATAAAAACTCCTCCTTTTCCTCCCTAAATCCCTCCACCACCTCAAGTCATCGTTTACCATCTCTTCACTTAATAGGTTCATACGTTCTTAGGTAGGTACTAGGCTATCTGCCCAAGGGCATTTATAAACCTAGCCATAGTGTGTCAGCTTTCGCCGCCCCATTGATTAATTAAATGATCCTCTGTCAAGCAGAGCCAATGAAGTGATCCCAGGGTTGTATTTTCTGTTACCCATCCACTCGTCAAGGTTTCTCTTGAAGAGTGTTAGTGAGGGGCTCTGCCTAAGTGTTAGTGAGGGGCTCTGCCTAATAATACTACCATAACCTCTGAAACCCATACAAAGCTCCTTGGTGTGACCATAGATGACCAGGTCAAATCTGATCTGCATGTTCATCACTGTATTAAAACAACCAGCAAAAAGCTTGGCCTATTATATAGAAATAAAAGGTTCCTCACCCCTGACTCTAGAATCTCACTCACCCATGCATACCTTCTCCACAAACTCTTCTATGGCTCACCATTTCTAACTAACTTACAGTCTTTACTTCTCTCCAAATTAGAAAGTACCTACAAGGTTGCCAGATTTGCTGCTAATCTGCCTCCTAAATCTCACCACTGCCATGCTATAAGGATGCTGAGCTGGCTTGAGTTTCCTAACCAACTCTTAGCTTCTCAACCTCTAATCATCCACTCTATCCTGAACAAACCCTCCTCCTGCCCTAGCATCTCTGCATTAATCTCCCTCTACACCCCCCTCATTCCCTCAGAAGCTCTGACCGATGCCTATTACAAATTCACAAACCTAAAAAATCAATTGGACAGAATCTTTATAGCTATTCTGTTCCCACCCAATGGAACAAACTTCCCTTGACCCTGGGAAATATTTCCAATGTCCAATGATTTAAGAAGACACTCAAATAACATCTAAACAGCACCTGCACATGTCTCTGATCACACCACCTGAACCCTGCCTCTACCCTAACACTGCTTTCTTCCTTCTCACTCTCCTTTACTTTCCCCAACCCCTCCTTTTATTCAGATTTAGATTCAAATAGTCCCAACACGACTTTAACTTTTACTTTTTCTTTCTTCCTTTCCCTAATGTTACCTGTTATCCTCACTCTCTGTCTCTTTATTCTTACTTTTACTAACAAGGGATATTTTTACTAACACTACATAGTCTGCCAAATGTCATGCACATTACTTTTCATGTTAATGTTCTTATTGTTGTAATGTGGAGCTTTTCTTCTCGGGCCTCCGCTAAAAAACATCCTTTGCCCAGTCGGATCATCCCAGTCAACAAATGTCAAATAAATAAATAAATACACAAGATACAGGACTAAACAGACATACCTGATTGGTGAGGTTTGATGGTAAGCAGGCATTGTGGGAAAACTACATAGAAATATTCAGTTTGCCTGCAAAAGGGAACATCACTACATTACAATTCAAAAATCTAGATGGCTATTAAGTAGTGCAAGAATCAAATAGTTGTTAAATACACTAGCTTTCAAACGTATTGGTATATACTATACACTGTTAGCTACTTTATTAACCCCACATGAAACCAGCTACTCATTAAGAAAAATGACAGTTTCTAACTTAACTGGCCACATTATTATTTAGCTACATGTGAAAGGTAAATAAGTTAATCCACTTTTGGGTTAAAGTCCACCAAAAATACCCAGAAATAACACAAAAAGAAGGAAAACTATGCAACCTTTATTCATTACACATAAGCACCTTCATTCTATAAAGCAAGAACTTCCTCAGCCAAATAAAAGCATTTTCAGGCTCTAATATATACAAAACTAATTTGTGACATCATCATAATAAACTTAAATCTGATACGTTAAAAACTGCATTTCATTAATAAACTAATGGTTTATCTTTTAAAATACAAGCAATATAGCATGTATCATTCAAACTTTATCATCTTCCCTAAAATCTTTGTTTTACTTGTACCACAACTGAAAAAACAAGCCTTTTTGGAATTCATAGTCCCGGCTATATTTATACAATGTATTGTGCACTGTAAACCAAAACACACAAATAGACACAAACAGGAAAAAAGAAACCTTTCCTTTCTTAAGCTGTCAACACTCTAAATTTATGACTTCTAACCCATATATTGTGAATTTACGCAGGGAAGACATCATTGTTCCAGAGGAAAGATACACCTGTGAGTCAAAACAACTGGATTACTTTGCACAGTGCATCTTGCATGATGCATTTTATATAGGAAAAATATTAAGCTCCTTAAAAGAAAAGGTGGCACAGTATCAGAGGGATATTAAAAACAAAAAAAAGAGACTGTAGTGCATTGTTTAAATGTAGTTGGGATTGTGTGAATTTTAAAGGTTTGCTTTCTCAAAGTTGGTGCAGGCTGTATATGGGATGCGTGCATCCCACATGTTCTCACGCAGTCTGCAGGGTAAATGAAACATAGCTCTCAACTGCCCAGATTTTCACAGAATGTCCAGATTTTTACCGCATGTTTTTAGTCTGTTCCTCATACAATTTGTGGTTTTCCGGGAAAGTCCCTAAATAACAGCAAACATTTGGGTTTTAGACTTCATACCCTTCAAAAATACAAGCTAATACAAAACATGTTATTTTAACAACTTTTTAAGTTTATTAGAGCAATATTTAAAAATGATCCCTGTTTTGGGCCTTTGTCTCCCCACTGGTTTTAGCTCTGTCCAGTTTTCTTGCAGTTAGAGGTTGAGAGGTATGAAATGAAGGTATGTCTGGGCCTTTGTATACTGGCATCTGGAACATTCCAGTGACATATGGGTGATATCATAGGGGTGGTCCAGACAGCTGCTAGTCATGTACTAGGACACTTACTGGCAGTCATATGCAGGAAGGCAAATGAATACATTTCCTTCCCAAATTCTCCACATGAGCAGCAGACTGCCATGGAATGGCTTTATGCCACATCCAATTTCCACAGTATTCTTAGTGCAATTGATTGTACCCATGTACTAATCAAAACTCCAACAGGTATAGATGCAAAACTGTATTACAACTGCAAAGGGGTGGGTCTCACTCAATTATCAGGAAGCATGCTTGGCAGATGGCCTTCTCATTAACTTTACTCCAGCACACCCCAGTAGTTACATGCCGCTGCCATACAGCATGAAGGTGTTCTATGACCAGTGCTAACAGATGGTGACATTCCTGAGGGGGATACTACCTGGTAGATATACCTGTATGTGAATATGTATGGGTTTTGTAATGCTGTGTCCTGGTCCATTGCTAATGTATTTTCTTCTCCATACTAACAGGTGACTGCAGTTATCCTTGCTCATGACAATAATCAGAGCCCACCCCAATGCCTGCTGAGGATGCATTTAATAGAGCATACATCATGACAAGGAATACCACTGAGTGAGTGTTTGGTGTGCTGAAAGCCAGATTCGGGTGTCTGGACATCCAGGGAAGCATTACAGTATGCACAGGAAAATGATGCACAGATGTCACTGTGTGTGCTATGCTGCACAATATGATAACATTGAAGTAGAGTGACCTATCAGCCTTAGCTGTTGTTGATCTGCTTCAAGAACCCCATACATCTGAAAAGGAATAAACCCAGGCTTCACATAATGCTCTGGAGGACAAATGTGAATTATCAATAAGGTGAGTGTACCAAATAAGGTGGCCCTGTATACAAGCTCAGGCAAGCCAGAAATTTCTGGCCCAGAAGTTGGAGTCTTAACATGCCATAGGTGCACATGTACACAGAGCAACATAAGATGTATACCCACAGCTGTCTGTAAAGGTATACAACATCTGGAAGGTACATTACTTACATGAGACCTGTACATGGGGAGCATCAGTCATATACATATTTGTAACAATGTGTTTATATTACATCAGATGCACACTATGCAGATAAACAAAGCAGCAATATATGATGCTGTCAGTAGTGCAGCAGGGTATCTATAAGAACATACTTACTATGTTAGCAGATGTCCAATAACATATTGGCTGCATTTGTTCTGTTCCAGTCCAGTGATCGCAGCAATGAAATATGTGTAATACAAATGTGTGTGTGTGTGTGTGTGTGTGTGTGTGTGTGTGTGTGTGTGTGTGTGTGTGTGCGCGCGCCTGTGTTATGTATGAAGAAAGTGGGCACATCAGAGGAGCTTGAAGGCAACACATAATGTAACACTTTCCAACTAGTAAACTAGGGTCACCATGAATCTATACTGCAGATGTTGCAACACTGCTGTCCTGCAAATCAGGCATGCTATGAGGATAACATCCTACATTTGCACACAATGTGTAACATACATGCCATGTTCATATATGCATGTTTGAAGTGCCAAATGACACTGAATAAACCCCAAAACCTCCACAGGTTATATCAGTGACACTGGATAGGTACACATGTTAAGGGTGTCTATGGTACACAGAAGTTATGTTCCCCACTCATGAGTGGTACATGCTTTTCAGCAGTGAAACACAAGGAAGGATTTATTATGCTACTCTTTATGTTGGGAGTGTATGGCAAAACATGGGAGCATGTATGCATGTAGTAATATGCATGCTGAAACAAAGACCACATATGACTGTGATACACATATGTTTCATAACTGTGTTACATAGCTTTGATGATGATTATGCAATGGCAGTATATACAGTATATAAACCTGCCACAGAATGAGAAACACAGGTGTGTCTTGCCATGCATGCATGCCTGTGTATTAATTTGTGGCAAACAATATCATATTTCTTGATACTAATTTATATCATTATGTTAACATCAAGCTAGTGTGCATGGCATGTAATGAATGTTTTTCATATGCACTGTGACCCATGCCATAAAGGTAGTCATTGTTGACATTGAAAATACCAGTAGTGCAGCTGTTCTGCTAGTTTATCAGATATATCACACATATTAACAGTAGGAGTATCAATGATAGCACTTGGTGTGCTCCATGTAATGTCACTGTCTCTGTGAACATGGTGACCAACAATTGTGTTACATGCACATAGCAGAACAAGCATCATAGATGATGTAGTGCCATCGGGACTGTACGCATGATAAGTTAACAGTCTACCCACTAGAGCATAGAGAATATATATGCATCAGGGTGCATATACCACAGCTAAGACAAATTGTTCCACAGACTGTGCAACAGATGCTACACTGTCTCACTGTTCAACAAGGGCTGCTCTCCAGGTTCTTGTACAACCTCCAGATGTGATGTGCAACATGATCAGTTGCTCAAATTACTGCACACAGCATTGTGCTATGATGGCACTGTGATCATTCATGTGACTGTAACAAAATGCATGGACCTTCAAAGATATGGCCACGTATCTCTACCACATGGGCACATGTCCTTCTACACACATCTGATGTCCAATGTGGCCTAACACCACCACTTTAAATGGCTTACACGGATAGTTGATCAAGGCTTTCATGTTGACCTGCAGCATTTGCTCCATTTTCACTGTATTGCTCAGGTTCACTGCGCTTTGGGTTGGGGAAAACACGTGACATGATGGATTGTCCACCACGGGGCTAGATGATGGCACCCCAAGGATAGTATCCTGTGTATCAATGGTCATACCCTCTCCTTTTTCCACATCATGCCCCATGTCCGGGTCAGTGGAAGAGCCATGGGAAGATGCTGGATGTGGATAAGCTGCAAAAAATGGAAACAGAAATATAATCACATGTTGCGCATGTCAACATAAAATAAGGTATGTATCAGTACAGCAGTCATAAATGTTATGTAGAAATCTATGCAGCACAACAGGAGGAATGTGTACATATGTACACATGTGATGAAATAAATGTGATCGGCAAGGCAGCACAGGAAATCTATACAGGCTGACTTGCCACTTGACAACACTTACCTGGTCTGTCATCATCTGATGATGCAACATAACTCCTGTGAGAATTCTGTAATAAACATGAACATTTGGATATATTAAACTGGAGCAGTATAAGTGCCTTGGTCTATCAGCTGAATACTTTCCAAAAATGGCATACTTCTGCACCTGGGGACACCAATCTCATTGCCACCCTTCATTATCCCATGTACTCTGTACTGCTGGGGGCACATGGCCAGAAACTCCTCTTTCCACTCCAGTGGCATCATCCTGCATCTGTACCTTCATACACAAAATGTTGCGCATAGTATCATGTTAGTACAATGGCCTTACCATGGCCACCAGCAGCATTCACACTGCATGCAATATTCTTCCACTTGCTCACCGTATCTCCCTACTTGGTTAGAGTCATGTACCCAAAGGGCATCAAGGATGGTCTCATTCTTACATTCATTAAAGTTATCTCTATGCTAACCTGGTCTACTTTTCTGTAAAACAAACATACTAATAAAAAGGCTTTTGGCACTGTACCTATAAAGTCACTGCAAAGGAAAGCAGAAATATTACACAGCAGCATATAAATATACACATACTGCTATAAATTGCACTGTCTATTAAAGGCAGGTTATGTTACTAATGTCATCTATGTACTGATGAAAAAACACAAACCTTCTCTGAACCACACCAGTAGCATTGTCACTGAATGTACATCCACATACAACAGCAAGTGTAACCACAATGGAAGACTAACCAGTAATTGCACTTGCACAACAATACAGAAATGGACACTTATGCAAGGCAAAAAACATGAGTGCAGAACTGACGTAATATGCATTCAGAAGTGTCTGCAAAATATTCCAGGAACAAAATTATATATCCAAAGGCTCAACAGGAACAAAAAATTCAAAATGACTTAAATAAAACTCTGTTTTAATGAAATGATAAAAAATTCCACATCAAGCGCTTTCGCCTGGAGGCATACCAGGCTTTTTCAAGATGAACCATGATTAAAAATTCAAGGCTCAAGTACTTTCTAGCCCAAATCATGTGACTAGAATAGCAACTAATAAAATATGCAAATCAGATGTTAAAGTGCCAACAGCAATTCATTCATTCAATGAAATTATACAATGTCTAATAACCCACAAAATTGTACTAAATAATGTAAAAACATGTGTTTAAATTACAACTCATAATAAAGCATGTATGACTGTTTTATAAAGCTACAAACAAGCTTAAAAACTTAAAAGCAGTCTTAAAAAAATATTTTTATGTCTAAAAAATCTATTAAGAATTATTGGTTTCTAAGACCTCTGTTAATCATATGAAAAGTTAACCAAAGTTTGAAACATCCACTCAAAACAAAATGTTGTCCAAAATAACTGGCAATGAACAACCCATCTAAAAAATTTTTTATAATGAACAAAATCATAACTTGGCCCTCCTCAGTTTCAAAACACTCATAATACTAATACTGTCATTTAAACCAGGAGGCTTAGTTGCGTTCAACTTGAGCTGCCACAACAGTTCCTTGTATTCAACATTTTATGGACAGCAGAGCACACTGGTTATACATCTGCCAACAATTTGTGGATGTCCATAGCATCCTGAATGTTAGGACAAGATTTGCAAAGGGTTTCCATGCAATACTTATTTTTTATTTATTTTATTTTATTTTATTTGACATTTGTTTACCGGGGTGGTCTGACTGGGTTTACAGAACCCATTTTCAGCAGAGGCCTGGGGAGAAAAGCTCCACATACAGTACAATACAAATGCAGTATAATCCTATACAATAAAGATCACATTCGAAAAACTATACAAAAAATAAGTTGAAAGAACAAACTGCTACAAGACGTTGTAATATATTACTTTACATCTAGGCAATTCTATACAGTTAAAACTTTACAGATAATAGTCACTCTCATCATACATGATTAAAAAAAAAAAAAGTACATAGGTAGTGCAATGTGTGACATTGACTGTTGTAGTACATGCAAAACAGAATGTTAGTTTGTTAGGAAAATAGCAGCCAGAAAGTTAGTGATGCAGACTTATAGAGAGAGAGTTAAGAAGACTAGAAGTAATAATGCCTGAGCAGTAGCTTAAAGATATGGTATTGAAGCAGAGGAGTTAGAAGAGCTTTAGGATCTTGCAGTCTGTGATATAGTTGAAAGGTAGTCTGAAATAGCATCAAAAAGTGTTTAAAGAATTCATTAATTATAAATGCACAGCTCCTAATCTCATCTCATAATGTCTCGTATACGTTAAAGACTCTTACACAACCTGCCTTCAAGCACTGAATGTACACATACCAACACTAATCTTGAATGGGCAAAGTGAACACTAATGGATACCTTCTGAACCTGTAACATTCCATGACAGTTTATACAATCAACAGTAACATTAGAAAAAACAATAGTACATGGCAATAGAAATAGCAGTTGACTTACTTATGAGATAAGGATGCACACCTAGGGTATTCACGAAGACTGATGAAGACGTACCATCATCAGCCCCTCATTTAAGTATATTTTGCACTAAGCATAGTTAACGAGGGCCATTAACACAGAACGTTAGAAATTTCCATTGGCGTACATCCATGTAAAGTATTTGGCAGATAACAGCATATGTCAATGTCAGTGCACAAGCATTGACTGTACCCAGCAGTGTGCACATAGTCAATATATATGTGTAACATATACATGTTCAGGAGCCACACCATATGAGCAGAGCCATAGCAGGCTCATTTGGCACTTGTTGCCACTCACTGGTCTGATGCCTGTCAACACTAGAGAGATACAGAGAAAAAGAGAGAGATATACAATTTTTTTTGTGATGATGTATGGAAAATCTTTGTGACCACTTGTACATTGGTGCGCAGGCTCCTGAGCAGATAGCACTCTCAGCTTTGGTGATGAAATATAAAAAGGCCGTGGGTCTAATTCCCTGTTTAGGTTTTTGGATTGCGTTTTCCATTATTCAGACTGCAGTGCAACATATGCTGGTGATATACTACTGAGTTTGCCAAACTTTCATACTGCAAATGTCATTTCACTGAAAGACTATTTAATCAAATTCAAAATTACTGAAAAATAATACAGTCAAATCACCTAAGGGAAATATTTTCAAAATGACATTTTTTTTTTTGCAGGGGCAAGCAAGCCACATATTCCATACTTAAATATATTAACTCTACAGTCATACAACTCTGTAGAAAAGTGAAAGTAACATACACAGAGAATCACTGTCAGTGGTTATATAACAACACATCAGCAGTGATGATGTATAAAGCACCATAATGGGCTATACAAAGGACACGGGTATGTGTAATTATATGAGATTGTAGGGCAAGTACATGTGGCACACAATATGCCAAATCGTCTGTACCTCAGTAGGTAACATGTTTTACCTTTGGTGCTGAATAATAAAAAGGCTGTGGTTGGATTACTTTTCCATTAGTAACACTGTACTGCAA